>NC_091466.1:60176525-60476525 GCF_027789765.1 Dendropsophus ebraccatus
GAGTCCCCTCAAAACCAACCCTATTCCATGATACTGTGAATAGAGAAACTCTTCTATATTATATTTCCAGCTAAGGTGCACAGATTTCATCTTCCCTTTCGCACTCCATGAACTAACTATAACAAAGCTTTTTTTGCAATTTAATCTACAAGGGCTCACAATAAGCAAGGTATTTCTATTCACCTCCATTAAACTGCGAGCGCTTCCTATACCGACGTATGCACACAAAGACACCTGAAAATCGCAGAGCGGCTGCATAAAGCGCTGAACAAAAAAAAAGGGCCTCATCCATCTCTGGGCTGAAAGTTATTACTGATTAACTAGGCGACCGTTCACAGGTCTGGGGGTAAGGAAAGTTAATACTGGCTGGCTGTAATTGAAGCAACAATGAGTTTGATGGAGTGGTGTCATCTAGCCATAAAATGTTGTTCATGCTTCGTGACATTCATTAAAAAATAATAAGCATCATTGATTTGTCTGCGAGATCTCTCCACAACTCAGATCAATACTGTATTTTAATTTTCCATATACATTCATATGCACCGTGAGCGGACACCTCCACCATTAGATGAAAGCTTTTTCTTACTCTGACGTTAAAGCCACCTTAATATTATACTCACAGAGCTCCAAGGTAGTAACATGAAGGGATTATGGGAAATAATGGAGCTTAAGAGCAAGGGGTCTTTTTGAATGTTTAAAGAATATGAAGATATAGGACAAGCATGGCTACTAATCCCCAAAGAGCAATGATCAATGTAGCATCAAGCAGAGATGTCGTACACGCGGGAATTAGTGCTGATTTATTAGTCTGGCTCAGATATATCTCAGAAGCGTCTTAGTTGGTATTCTGTATGCATGAATGAGGGAGAAAGGTAGTTGTCTTAGAAAACAACATGATGTAAAGGGGTATTCCACTCAAATATTACTTTTTATGTGTTACTGTCCGTGGTGAGACTAACAATTCATTCCATACTTATTATTATCTATTCAGTCTCCTCTCCCAAGTTCTGAGCTGCTGCTTTCTGCTGAAGACACAAAAATCCGTGTGTGAGCGTTTCTCTCCGTCTCATCCCGGACATCCCTTTCAGCTCCTGACAGCGGGGAAAAGTTAGGAGTTCACCGGGCAGTGTGGGGGGGTAAATAAAAAAACTTTTTTTATTTTCTATATACAGCAAGGGGTGCACGGACATTGTGCAGTAAAACCAACAAGTCAGTACAATTACAGCAACACTCAATTTATATAGTTCTTTTTTAATGTTTTTCTTCATGGGGGGGACTTTTTTTTTTATTGTTTCACATCACCATGTTTTGACTTCTACAACTTTCTTATTTTTTTTTTTCATCTACTAAGCTGTGTGGCGTTGCGTTGCCTTGTTTTTGTTTTCTTTTTTTTTACCATTACCACTGTATTACATAATATATTATAGCTCAGAGCTGCATTTACTATTCTGCAGGCTTCAGAGTTGGATCCTCACTGTTCTCCTTTCTGGGTCAGTGACTGCAAAGGGCTTGATCTGAAAAGACCTTTAAATCAGAGAAAAATGTACTATTACCTAGGAGCTCAGCTTAGGATTTATTCACCCCAAGTGACTAGTCACGGCTCTCTGCCTGTCGTCGCGCTTTGTGGAGAAGAGTGACCGGCAGAAAAACTGGTTAGTGGTTTCTCTGCCTGTCAATCATCCCCACACTGCGTGGTGACAGGCAGAGAGCTCCCCGCCCAGATGACAAGCTGCCGCCCCTCTCCTGGCCTTGCGCCCCATAATAAAACTTACTTTTCCCAGCTGTAAAGCTACTGCTGCAGGCGTGTTTGGTATGCTGGGGGAACTGCACGGCAGCTCTATACTGTGCTGCTGGGAACAATATCAGTGTTTATTGATTCCCTTTAAATGATCCATCTTCATACATTTTGAAACAAACCCTACCAACTTACTACAGGTCCAGCAAGTTTCCATTATTTTTAATTGGTCTTGCTGTCCAAACTGCCAGGATTATTTGCTACAATTAAAAAAGGGATCCTGCAAGACTTTCTTACGGTTGCTCATGTGGCCATTCCTCGGCTTTGGAAAACGGCCACCATATCCACAATTGCGGAATAGATAGGAGAACTTGGGTAGAATGGAGGAGATCATCGCAGAAGCTCATGACCGCTCTGGCAAGTTTGTTAACTTTTGGTTTCCCTGGCGCACATACATGGACTCGATAGCCACAGTCCTATAAGGGTCGCGTGGTCGTGGACTCTTACTTATGATTGGCTTTGGTGTCCGATCCCCTCCGCCCCCACCTTCGTTGGGTTCACGGAACTTTTTGAGCCCCTTCCTCTTTTCTCTTACATTCTTTTCCTTCTTTTCTTCTTCTATATGAACAAATGTTATTGTAATGTTTTGCTAATGTTTCTACGGATTTATGTGGATTTAACGCCGATATTCAATACGGACTGCTTATGGCAGCTTACCTTCCTCTGTTACTATACCTAAAATACCTGGCATCATGCGACAGGTTGTTTTTCATTACATGCTGTTATGATATGTAAATCTTGTTTTTCGTATGGTTGCTAATAATATCAGATTACACATAAAAGATTAGACGTATCCTATTACATTGCCTATAAAGGGCAAAAACTATTAATGACGAGAGAGGATAAAATCATTACACAACTTTCGGGAGACCTAAATACATTGTCACGCTGTACATAAGGAGGTTTCTAACTTCTGGTTTTCATGTCCATCTTTTTTTTCCACCAAAAACATAATAATATCTCAAACAAAAATAAATGAAGCCTATTCAATGAAGAAATTATGTGCATATCTCCACTGAATCTGACAAGACTTAAAGGAGAAGTCCAGCAAAAAATTATTTCAAAGTATTGCATTATTAACCCCCCCCCCCCCCCCACAAAAAAAAAAGTTATACAAATCCCCAATATACACTTATTACGGGAAATGCATATAAAATGCTTTTTTCCCTGCACTTACTACTGCATCACGGCTTCACTTCCTGGATAACATGGTGATGTCACTTCCTGGATAAAATGGTTATGTCACTTCCTGGATAAAATGGTTATGTCACTTCCTGGATAAAATGGTGATGTCACTTCCTGGATAAAATGGTGATGTCACTTCCTGGATAAAATGGTGATGTCTTGAACCAACTCCCAGAGCTGTGCGGGCTGTGGCTGCTGGAGAGGATGATGGCAGGGGGACACTGAGGGACACTGAGCATCCCTCTGCCATCATCCTCTCCAGCAGCCACAGCCCGCACAGCTCTGGGAGTCGGGTCGTGACATCACCATTTTATCCAGGAAGTGACATCCCCATGTTATCCAGGAAGTGACATCACCATGTTATCCAGGAAGTGAAGCCTTGATGCAGTAGTAAGTGCTTAAAAAGCACTTTATAAGCATTTCCCGTAATAGGTGTATATTGGGGATTTGTACAACTTTTGGGGGGTAATGCAATATTTTAATAAAAATTTTCGCCGGACTTCACCTTTAAAAGTGGACGATACTTGGCACAGACAATGCACATGGGATACAACAGTCCGTTACTTCTCTACGACATCCACAAAAATCACGGCTAATGCAATGATCCTTTTTGATGCCATGTCATTATTGAAGCACTCGGCCTATGTGCACACACATCATTGTGGTCAGTATTTTTACCAAAAACTAGAGATGAGCGCAACTCAAGCATGTTCGCTATTTGAATACCAGTGAGTAAAAAAAATTAATGTAACCCTATGGAGTCCTGGAAAACATGAATGCAGCAACTGCTTGTAGCCATGTTTCCTATGACTCTCCAACTATTTCAGCCATTGGTATTCAAATGTCGAACCATGCTTGAGTTGCACTCAACTCTAACAAAAAAAAAAAAAGGAGTGAGTACAAAACACAGAAAATTGTACAATTTTCCCCCCATTAAAATTGTTCTCCACTCCTAGGCTAAAAATACTCACCAAAATCCTATGTTTGATCACGTGACTGACATTAGAGATGACTGCTTTCTGATTCACTCATTAAGGTTCCAATCTTGGGGTCCAACAGGAATCAAGGGGTCTAGGCACATTACCAAGTTTACCACCCCTTACAATGGCCCTGACAAAGGTTATTTATAAACCTTGATTACTTGTAAAAAAAAATCTGTTTTAATTCTCGACGGTTTTATGTAGATTATGGAAGACACTAATTTGTAGAGTCTTTGTAAAAGCGACACATCAGAGCAGACGCCCATTACATTTTATAGTCTGCAGATTGAAAGTTGCTTCCTATCCTGGCAGATTAGCTTGTAAGAGGTACCTCCAAGAGTCTTCCTCAGGGTTCTGGCATATGGCACACTATGGCATGTCATTTATTCTGGCTGTGACAACACTGGAGGCTGCAAACCTGTCATTCAGGCCAGGTTCTGTATTACATTCATAGCCATGTAAGAAAAAAAGCTATGCTTCTATATAGAAAGTTTCTGGAAACATCAACTGTCTAAAAAAGGGAAAAGACTGTTTTTCAAATCAACTGGTATCAGAACGTTATATAGATTTATAATTTACTTCTACTTATCAGCTGCTGTATGTACTGCAGGAAGTGGTGTATTCTTTCCAGTCTGACACAGTGCTCTCTGCTGCCACCTCTGTCAATGTCAGGAACTCTGAAGAGTAGTAGAATATATGCCAAAATCTCCATAGCAAGCCTCCCCTGCTGGGGACAGTGCCTGTCTACTGTATGTCAGCAGCACTGCATGTGGGGCAGCCTGTAGCAGAGCGAGCATTGACTGGCCGTTATCCCCACTCACTCTGCCACGGCTGCTGTGCTAGTGACACAGTCAGCTTCCCCTTGCGTGAAGGCCATTCTAATGTCTTAGAATAGATGCCAGGAGAGGCTCAGTATGTACCCTTGCCAGAACTGATGACAACAGAAAGGTTGTCTCACTACTTGCCAACAACTCAATGTAAAAAAAAATAAATCAATTTATATACATATTTGCATTTTTTTCCAATAAAGTTACATTCCAAATTATGTAAATTGCAAAGAAATGTAAAAAAATATATCATTTTTATTTACTGGAATAACCTTTTTGAGCATTATTATGATTTGGAGTAATGTTTGACATGTCCTCAAACATGACAAAAGTTACTGATCGCACTAGGTCTCACTCTCGAGACCAGGTGTGATCCCAAGATACAGCCAGGGGAGTGCACGGCAGCATACGTCTCTCCCTAGCTGTGAATCAAATCAGAATGTTTCGCTTCATTACAGTCTATGGAGAGAAAAAGTTGGGTGTCCTTCTGGCCTGGGAGGGAAGAACACTGTTGCACACTCCTCCCCAGCTGTATCTCGGGATCACATCAGGCTCAGAACTGGGGGAAGGAGAAAGAAAAGCTAATGACATGTATGGAATAAATTGTTAATCTCCAGAAGGGGAAGAGATTCAACATATAGGAGGAATACCCCTTTAAGCCCTTTAATGAAAATTTATAGTGAATATCTGAAGAAGCAAGTATCAGGACTTCTAGTCTGTAGGCATAGGGATGTGCTGCACAAACTGGTTATAAACTAAAGATTAATATACTGGTAATGGGCAGCAGTACCCTGGAGGTAAGAGAAGTAACCAGTTACTTAAGACTTGGTAGGTTTAGGCAGCACATGAGATCATTTAGACATTTGTGTACTTACAGCTGAATGTATGCAAGATCTGAACAAACCACAATGCATTCATGATTGAAGCAAAAACCATCTGTCCATTTCACGTGGCTCGGCAATTCATAAGAAGGCTTTACAATATAATGTAAGTTGCGCTTGGATTCGTTTTTTGTTTCTCTCAATTATACGTCCATGTAAGAAGACAACTATGGAAATGATCAGCGTTGGGAACATGAACACATGCTGGGGATGCTAAACTAACAATTCCAATACGGTAGTATAAATCCCGTCATCGATATACCCGCACATCTGTTCATAGTCTACGGCAGCCAGTGTTCAGTAGACTAGAGAAAGATTGTGTCTGCTGAATGTATGTATGACAACTGCTGGGGATCTCAGATCTTTCTGATGAAGAAGCTAATTCTGACATTCCAGCTATTTCCTATAATTTTTGTACAGTAAACTTAAAAAAGTACTGTGAACATTTTTATTTTAACAGCAGGTGTCCAAGCAAAAATAGCTTAAAAAAAAGTAAAGGATATGAAATACAGCTTTTGATAATGATACTGTATACACTGTTTGCCAAAATACAGCTGGATAAAAAAAAAAAAAAAAAAATGAACGAAGCTTGGATTTATAAAACAAAAAAAGGATATAAATGTGGCAAAAACACCGCTGTCATCAGACGATCGCTGTCAGGATCATTACAATGCAAAATAAGTGGAGATGGCAGCAGAAGGAGATGCAAATGTTTCATAGCCTGCTAAGCAGAAACAACCCTAATACAAGTATGTGCGGTGCGTGCCGCCACAGCCACAAGCCCCGGATGGTAGCCGGTGAGCACAAGTCGCACACTGTTTGCAGTACATTAAGGGTTGCCTACGATTCTGGAAAAAGACTCATCACAAATGGAAAGTGGCTATTCTCAGAATAAAACCCGGTACAAGAGGAGCCGACTGCAGAGCACACGTCTTGCTGTTTACAACAAAACAATAGTCCGTTTCCTGGTCACCGTGGAAACTGAGTCCCTGCTGTGACAAACAATGTGCATGTTTGATCTGTATACATATTAAAATTTATAAAATATGTAAATATTACAGTGTTCCATCCATACATCGGAAACCTCAACGTGATATTTTCCAGTAACACAGTCTGCCTACATTAAGTCCTACTTAGGCCTTGGTGGGTCCGATTAACACAACATTTTTTCGTATCTGAACGGCAGGAAATATTTAACACTACTGCTCAGAGGGTGGTCTATGTACTGAAAGCGTAAAATCACTATCAAAGGAACATCTACTCAATAGGCGATCTACTGACTAAACTTTCAAACCCACACCTGAACCAGTAAGAATTGAAAATGTAAGATTTGTTGCCTTTGGCCATTTTCGGCTTCCTGTCCACCTCTGTTGGGCACACACAGGCTAGAGGGGGTCGGGAAACCATGAGCGAAGATCAGATTCCACTTCTATGAGCCAAAGTTACTCACAAAGAGAAGATCTCAGTCTTATCTAAAAGTTCTTCTCGAAATGTAACATAATCCAACCCAGAATTAACAGTCTGAGTGCTGAGCACTGTAAGGGCTTATTCCCACACTCTGTAACCAGGGACGGATTAACTTTACCATAGGCCCCGGGCTGTTCACCAAGCCTGGGCCCCCCCACCCCACTGTAACTATAGCAGCACTAGCCTGGCGTTCATAGTACAGTATAGAAAGATGTCATGATGTCCTGATTTGTGCAAAATTGCCATAAAAAAACAGTGATTTTTTGCAAATCATGGCGGAAGTGTAGCCAGGAGACAGTACACCACTGAAAGTAAGTCTTTTTGGGTGGTCATGGGCCCCCCAGGAGCTCAGGGCCCCGGGCTACCGCCCGAAACGCCCCTATTATAATCCACTACTGTCTGTAACCCATGGAGGTTATGGAGCATGAAATTGCCCGCGGACTCGCAGTTCTTACAGCGTCATTTATGTCACAATGCTGTATCAGTACATTCCAGAATCGATTTAAACACTTACAACTCTCCTGGCATCATATTGATACAGGACACCTGGAGAGCTGCGAGTCCACAAGCAACTTCACGCTCAATAATCTGTGGAATTACGGAGCGTGGGAATACTTGTTGATCGCCTCTCATCCCCTTCCACTTGGGAGGGGTTATAGTAAAAAAAAAAAAAAGTGTAGTGGAAAGGAGATCGAGTTGTTCCAATTCCCGGCTTGAGTTTTATTACAGGATGTACACCAAAGAGGAAGTGGAGATAGACACAACTAAGCAAAAAGGCATGATAGACCCAGAAAGGCAGTAAAATATCCTTATTTTCCAATAAAAAACAGGTGAAAATAGGTTTTAGCAACCCCTGTACTAGCTATAAGTGTCAGCAGTTTGGAACTGCAGGTGACCTTAATTTACCTTCAGTGTGCTCGAGTCTATTCGAACAGGGAAGTCTTGGGATTTGATAATTGGTGATTGAAGTATGGTCGTTGGATGCTGCCTAGCTATATCCATGTTTTCCAGGACTCTCTAGGGCTGCTTCCAACTTCTTCAGCCACCAGTAATCCAATGCCCCGAGACCTTACAGGTTCAGAAGGACTCGAGCATGCTTAAATTGCGCTTATCTATGGTTAATCCTTTCTCACACGCCACCAGAGGCGCTGGTCAGACATCTACACATGTGGCAGCTCACTCCCTTCCCCAAGCCGCTCAGCAACAAGAGTGATCAATTCTCCTAGTCAGCCGGTGTGCACCTATTGGCAAATAAGACACTGTACTTCAATTTCTAAAGAACAGCCAAAACCAGCCAATTTCCTTACGCTAGTAAAAGTTACGACTGCTGGCTGCTACAATACTAGAATTATTTATTTAGCCACCTCCGTTCAATAAAAAGAAAATCATCCTGCTCACTAAATAAATTGATTCAGTGTATATGAAAGGCGAGTCTACATAGCTATTTGTACTGGGAGCAGAGCGTGTGTGTAGCACATTATCTGCCACAATAAACGCAGAACATTTCCAAGGTAACAAGGCCAGCGTGCTCTTCTCTCTCTCTGCAAACCCCATATCTTTTTAAAGAATCATTTCAATCAGTCGCCACTTTAACCTTCTCTTTATATTTAACCTCTGCTCACCCTAAAGCTGCAAGCAAAATGCGGAATGTTTTATGTAAACACAACTCCAATGCAGTGCAATACAGAATACATAAAAAAGAGGATTTGCTTACGTATATATATGAACGTTTTCTCATATGAAACCAACAAATTGTGAAAACTGTCATATTACAGGATTATGTTGTATGGGTCTGTCACTCAGAACCCAATGATTTCTTTGGAATTACATGGAATCTGTAATAGAACAGGTATGTTGCATCAGATGCTGTTATAAGAAAAACGTAGGGACTCCATCTGCAGGATTTTAAGACTAATTTAGAGGCCTTTTCACAATGTATTCCTGCATAAAGATGCCCCCAGCCACCTGGCAGTGGACTTTAGCTGACCCAATTCACTATAAGGGTATATGAACACTGAGTATGGGTCCTATTACACAAAGCGATTTCTAACGATTAACTATAAACGATCGCAAACGAGATTGTTTATCGTTAACCTGAAATCGTTCACCATATTACAAAGAATGATGGTTGTTAGTTACGATCGTTACTGCTATCGTTACTATGATCGTTATTTCCTTCTGATCCCAGCAAAACAATGAACAATGTGCAATTACACTGAACTTTTAGTAAAAAAATGCAGAACTTGAGTGAACGAATGTGGAATTACAGCGAACGATTAACGATAATTTTAGGTTCAGATCTAAATAAACAATCAACGACATACAAACAATTTTTCGATCGTTGCCTGCAATTACACAGAACAATTATCGTTTTAATTCGAACGATATAACGATTTTACGCACGATAATCGTCCCGTGTAATAGGGCCCTAACTCTCTTAGATAACTTGCCATAGATTACACCGCTCACCCCTGCTTGACTCTCTGCCCATTCCATAGACTTAATTCTATGTTCTGGTGAATTCCGCCGTCCGTCCAAACAATTAATATGTTAACTCTTTGGGCAGACAGTGGAATCCGCCCAAGCTTAGAATGGAGTCTATGGGACGGGAGGAGAGTCAACCAGGAGCATGCGGGGGCGAGCGGTGGAATCCGCGGCAAGTTATCAGCGAGAATTATTCAGTGTGCATATATTCTGAGTATGGACACTGATAGATTTATTGTTCATTTGTTTCCAGAAAAAAGCAAAATTAAGCAACTATATAAATAGTCTTCATTAAAAAAATTCTACCATTTGGCTTCTAAAGAGCATTTTTAGGGCTATCTGCCCTCCAATGTAAGGAAATACATTTGTTTTTCTCGCTCCACCTCTCCCTTCTATCAGCAATAAAGACAGCAGCATTGTGGTGGTAGAGATTGTCTATAGAGGGCAGTTACACAGGCTGTAGACAGGGAGGCAAACACACAATAGGCAGTTTGCAGAATAAAACAAACATATTTATTACAAATCAAAAAGTCTAACTTTGATGTAAATACCCTTCAAGGTTTTATATATTTTTTTTAATTTGAGAGGATAGGCACAGAGGGCAAACTGTTTAGGTTGAGCAACATTCTCTGAACCTAAATACTCTGCATTTGACTCCTGGTGTTTGGAGAAGTTGGATGTCACTCTAGGGAGTTTTAAAAAACATGCATACAGCCGTTGGGGAGTCAAATGCAGCCATGGGGAGTCAAATACTCCCATGGGGAGTCAAAAGCTGAGCGTTCGGTTAAGAGAATGTTGCCGAACCCAAACAGCTCGGCCTCTCTGTTCAACACTACTTAAATCTGATACATTGGTTCCATGGAAAAATATCAGATGCCCTTCTGTGCTGCTAGAATCTTTCTGTTTTCTTATGACAAAAACCCATCGACCAGCATTATCTCTCTGCAATGTAAAATGACTGTGAATAAATATTACCAAGCAAAAAAGACATGTCTGCTAATGATAAAAACATAACACAAAAACCTCATTACAGACAGAATCAACCATCCAAGAACTACAAAGAGAAGGCAGGAGGGCTATGCATGAAGAAATAAGGACAAAGATAAGTATATGTTACAGCAACCAATGTGATTCCAATTAAAAACTAAGTAAAGCAGAACAATATAGCAAGTTCATGTATATGACCCCAGAACTGTCAGGATAATTGACCGGTTACTCAATATTTCTGCCATTTTGCATTATGAATGATCGGGCATAATGGAAAACCTCCTCTTTAAATGTCAATCTTTACTCGCGGACTTCTCCTATGACATTCACTACACATGTCAAGCCTTGACAACAATCCTAAATGACCTTCAGATATCTCCATTCATTCCCACCTTTGAACCAGACATAAGACACTCCTCCTTCCTAGACGCTACTTAGACCTACTCTACAAGCTGACCAAGAGCCTCAAATGGGTTACCTGGACAAAACAGATTGATGCCCTATCCACAGGATAGGTCATTAATCACTGATTGGCAGGGTGCCATTACACAATACCACTGCACCTACTCCACACAGTGTCTCCAGTCACCACGTAGTGGTGGCAACTAGCAATGGGAGAACCTCGAGCACGTTCTAATTTGTCCAAATCAAACTCTTGGCATTTGATTATCGGTGGCTAAACAAGTTGGACCCATTCTTTAAAAATCTACAACACAACACAGACATGTTAATTCATAATAGCATTTCCCTGAAAATAAGACAACCCAGCTAGTCTACCAACTAGCCAAAAATAAGGCAGCCCCTGAAAATAAGGCACACTCACCCTAAACTAAGGCACCGCATGAAGGTCGCTAAACACCCACCCGACCCAGTCCATCACCCCCCACACTCACCTAGTCCCTTCTTGGACCTTGACAGCCTGCGCCGCAGACACACTGGTCCATGGCCCCTACATCTGTCCACAAGTTTCGACGTCCTGCCATACGCTCCTGGTCTCCTTGTCCAGCTGCACTTCTACAGGATGTTGGCGAGTATGCTGGGGGGTTCCGGGAGGAGAGAGTGAGCCGAGGGGAAAGGCCGGGGGGAAAGAAATAAGACATCCCCCGAACATAAGACATAGTGCCTCTTTGGGAGCAAAAATTAATTAAATTAATAAGGCACTGTCTTATTTTCGGGGAAACATGGTATCAGTACTGAACATTGATAAGTCCTAACACATCATCCATTTACTTTAATTGACCGAATGCAGTTAACTTGTAACAACTCTACTTTTATTCTGCAGGACTGAAACGCATGGTCTACCAATTAATCCCCCGCAATCCAGAAATAACTTTTTTTCCCCTTACAGCCTTGATATATGTTTAATAACCTAATTGCCAGAAATGTCTAGAAATCCCAGAGAAGCCGAACTCTTCCAGCACCAGACTCTCTACAGACACCGGCAAGGGCTGATGATGACTGCTAGAGAATTCCTGTAACCGAGAGAGGAAATGAAGGCGCTCCGTTGTACATGTGGTAATTACCGCACTCCGGCAAAGCACAATGTGTGACCTCAAGATGTTATTTTTTACGAAGAATACAAAGACTAAAGTGCGGCTGAAGGTCTCTCCATCACCCTAAAGCCTTGTTAAGCACACTCACAGATACACTCTGCAATTTTAATTGCCTGTTATCTATCCTCAATATACAGAGACAGAAAACGCTGAAAAGTACTGGATTTCAAAATGACAATATTTTGCACAGAATTTGGACCTTCAGCAATAGTGACTGTGATTAGTGAAGGGAAAATAAAAACTGGTGAAGAAGAACAGAGGTAACACTGGTATCTATCATTAGGCCCTGCCAACAATCATTAAAGGGGTATTCAGGCAAATATTTTTTTTTACATCTTTTAAATAAGTTTGTAAACTAACTACTGTTTTTTTATTTTATTTTTTATTACATTGAGTGGCAGTGGTAAGGGCTCATCAATGGCTGTTTCAGGAACTGGTCCTGGCAAAGTGCTGCATGCAGCATTAGCAATACTGAGCCTCCCCTGATTCTAAGCCATGACTTGGGGTCCTTCTACATGGGCTGATTATTGGGTGAATTAGCATTCCTTGGAAGCTCATTAATAATAATTGGCCCATGTAAATGGTCCTTTTGAGAAGCAGCCTATGTTAGTAGGCTGCCGCACACTGTGTCAGCAAAGATTGACAATTATGCCCACTTGATCGTCTACACTCTGCTTCACCCCTTATTGCTAAACAGCAAAACACCCTTACATCTTCTCATAATGGAAAGGAAAATATAGTGATATTGGATGCCGACTGGAACCAATGTGAATTTATGTATAAAATCGTGATTAGTGCCACCTAATGTAGCCACGAGCACTAGATATCTAGGCTTAAGCTTGTGGTTCGAACCATTTTTTTTGCTTTGGGGAAATGTGTCAGGACAGATCGTATATTACTGCATGTTTTTTTTAATCTTATGGTTATTGCAGTGCCTAAAAATAGGCATCATAGGTAACGTGTGGCCTCTGGCCTTAAAGGGGTTATCTAAGATTAAAAAAAAAAAGAAAAAAACAGCTACTTTGTTTTGAAGGCGGATTTAGTTTGAGACAGACGGAACTTTAAAGCGACTCTGTACCCACAGTCTGAGCCCCCCCAAACCACTTGTACCTTCGGGTAGCTGCTTTTAATTCAAGATCTGTCCTGGGGTCCTTCGGCAGGTGATTCAGTTATTGTCTTAAAAAAGCAACTTTTAAACTGGCAGCCCTGTGCCCAATAGCCGGGGCTTAGATTGTATATGCATTAGGCTGGCACAACCTCTCTGTGCCTCTTCCCTTCCCTCCTCATCATTAGAAATGCTCCAGGCAGATTGTTTTCTACTCCATTAGCTGTGTGAATACTGAACATGGGCTGGATCGTTAAGGCACCTGTGCAATGTTCAGACGGGAGAAAATATTCCAGTCGCATTCCTAATGATGAAGAGGATGGAATGAGGAACAGAGAGGGTGTGCCAGCCTAATGCATACACAATCTAGGCCATGGCCGTTGGGCACGGGGCTGCAAGTTTAAAAGTTGTTTTTTAGGACAATTACTGCATCACCTGCTGAACGGACACCAGGACAGATCTGGGATTTAAAGCAGCTATCCGAAGGTACAAGTGGTTTTGGGAAGGGGGGGGGGGTGTAAGATTGTGGGTCCAGAGACGTTTTAAGCAAAGTCTGCTCCGCGGCCTCTGAATGTAATTTCCGCCCATATTCCGTAGTGTAAGCATAACCTTACCATGTATCCTATACCTTCACTCTTACTTCTTAACCCCTTCACGTCAGCAATCTGTATATATACGTTCCTATTGCACATACCCCGTGCAGTAGGAATGTATATATACGTTCCTGACTTCAGGGGGCTTTGTGATGAGAGCGGGATCGCTGCAGAGATAGCGATCCCGCTCTCATCTGAGTGAAGCACCGGAGGTAATGAGAATCAGCTGCGATCCCGCAGCCGACCCTCATTAACCCCTCAGTGACCACCGATACGGCGGTCACTAATGGGCCGGTGCCTCCTGTGCTTTTCATCTCCCCCCACCGTGAATCCACGGTGGGGGGAGATGAAATAAGTTAAATCAGACCCCAGATCGGCCCCCCTAGTGCCCCAGTAACTAACCCCCCCCTCCCCGCGGCGGCCATCAGATCCAAGATGGCGCCGCCATCACTGTGAACAGAGTATATCTGTTTACAGTGATCAAAATGTTAAAATGAATGAAAACCCCATTCTCTCCGCGACCGGAGGTTGCGGAGAGCATGGGGCAGTGATCTAGGACCCCCTTCTATACTATATACCGCTGATCGCTTTTGCCATGTGCCGCTGGCACTCTTTATCCCCTGTCACCATAAATGATAGATGACAGGGGATAAAAAGTGATGTGCCATGTGCCGCTGGCACTCTTTATCCCCTGTCACCATAAATGATAGATGACAGGGGATAAAAAGTGATGTGTCCTGTCCCCCAAGTCGCCTCCCATACCCCCAGTCACCCCCGTCCTTCAGTCACCCTCCCTTCCCCATATACTCACCTGATCCAGGGAGGTCCTTCCTCCTCGGCGTCCTGGCTGGTTATGAAGTGCGCATGCGCTCCATAACCAGCCAACTCTAAAAATTTAAAGTGACAAAGACCAATTTGGTCTCTGTCACTGAACTATGATTACTGTGATAGAAAATATCACAGTAATCATAGTAATATAGTGAAAATGAATGTGTAAAAGTGTAAAAAGTGACAAACATACAAAAAAAAATAAAACACACACTTTTTATTCGAGTAATAATTGCAGTTTACTCCCAAATTACCCCTAACCCCCCCAGATTACCCGTAACCACCGCAGGTTGCCCGTAACCGTCCCAGGTTGTCCATAATCACGTCAGATTGCACGTAACCCCCTAAATTACACGTAACCACCGCACATTGACCGTAACCACCGCACGTTGCAGATTGTCCGTAATCACCCCAGATTGCCTGTAACCACCCCAAATTACATGTACCCACCCCAGATTACCTATAAGCACTTCAGTTTATCCGTAACAATCCTAGATTGTCTTTAACCCCCCCAGGTTGCCCGTAACCACCGCAGGTTGCGCATAACCACCCCAAGCTTGCCCGTAATCATGCCAGATTACATGTAACCCCCCAGATTGCACGCAACCACCACAGGTTGCCTCTGACCACCGCACGTCGCCTCTGACCACTGCACGTCGCCTCTGACCACCACAGGTTGCCTCTGACCACCACAGGTTGCCTCTGACCACTGCACGTCGCCTCTGACCACCGCATGTCGCCTCGGACCACCGCACCTTGCCTCCAACCACCCCAAATTGCCAATGACCCCCTCTAGATTGCCCATAACCACGCCAGATTACAGGTACCCACCTCAGATTACCTATAAGGACTTCAGATTATCTGTAACCACCCCAGATTGTTCGTAACCACCCCAGAATGTCCGTAACCACCCCAGATTGTCCGTAACCACAGCAGGTTGCCTGTAACCACCCCAGGTTGCCCTAACCACAGCAGATTACCCGTAACCGCCCCACACTGTCCGTAACCACCCCGCATTACCTGTAATCTAATTTTTTATTGTATTTTAGTAACTGCGCTATTCTAATAACTATTACTAGCTGCGATTTTCCTCCAGCAAATTGGCGCTTCTTCCCTTCTGAGCCCTGCTGTGTGCCCATACAGTGGTTTATGCCCACATATGGGGTACCGTTGTACTCAGGAGAACCTGCGTTACAGATTTTGGGGTACATTTTTTCCCCTGTTCATTGTAAAATTTTGAAATTTCAAAGTAAAGGAACATATTATTGGAAAAAATTTTACTGGCCAATTTTGAATACTTTCCTCTAATACCTGTTTGGTCAAAATGCTCATCCTACCCCAAGATGAATTCTTTGAGGGGTGCACTTTCCAAAATGGGGTGCCGTTTTGGGGGATTTTACTCCGCTGGCACTACAGGGGCACTGCAAACGCACCTGGCGCTCAGAAACTTCTTCAGCAAAATCATGCACTGAAAATGCTAATTGGCGCTCCTTCCCTTCTGAGCCCCGCTGTGTGCCCACACAGTGGTTTATGCCCACATATGGGGTATCGTTCTACTCAGGAGAACCTGCATTACAGATTTTGGGGTGAATTTTCTCTCCTGTTCCTCATGAAATTGAGAAATTTCAAACTAAAGGAACATATTATTGGAAAAATTCGAGTTTTTCATTTTTACTGTCTAGTTTTGAATACTTTCCTCTAATACCTGTGGGGTCAAAATGCTCACCACACCCCAAAATGAATTCCTTGAGGGGTGCACTTTCCAAAATGGGGTGACTTATGGCAAGATTTTACTCGGCTGGCACTACAGGGGCACTGCAAACGCACCTGACGCTCAGAAACTTCTTCAGCAAAAACTGCATTGAAAAAGCTAATTGGCGCTCCTTTCCTTCTGAGCCCCGCTGTGTGCCCATACAGTGGTTTATGCTCACATATGAGGTACCTTTTTACTTTTTTTTTTCTCTTGTTCCTCATGAAATTGAGAAATTTCAAACTAAACGAACATATTATTGGAAAAATTTGAGTTTTTCATTTTTACTGTCTAATTTTGAATACTTTCCTCTAACACCTGTGGGGTCAAAATGCTCATCCTACCCCAAGATGAATTCTTTGAGGGATTTACTTTCCAAAATGGGGTGACTTAAGGTTTTTTTTCTGTCTGCTGACACTACAGGGGCTCTGCAAACGCACCTGGCTATCGGAAACTTCTTCAGCAAAATCTGCAATGGAAAAGCTAATTGGCGCTCCCTTCCTTCTGAGCCCTGCTGTGTGCCCATACAGTGGTTTACGCCCACATATGGGGTACCGTTGTACTCAAGAGAACCTGCGTTACAAATTTTGGGGTGCTTTTTCTCTCATGTTCCTTTTGAAAATGAGAAACTTTAATCTAAACGTATATATTATTGGAAAAATTTTTACGGCCTAATGGTGAACACTTTCCTGCAGCCCCTGTAGGGTTAAAATGCTCATTATACCCCTAGAATCGCTAGCATACGTTAAAGCACCACTGAGCTATAAGCACATAAAGTGAGACAGGTCAGATTTTGAAAAATGAGCCTGGTCATTAAGGTGCAAATAGGCTTGGTCTTGAAGGTGTTAAAATCGCTCGACACACAACTAGCAAAACATGCTTCTCTCCGGAGCTCAGTCTCTGTCTTCATAGCAACTCTCGAGATGAGACCTGTGTTCTTCTAAATCTCTGGGATTCCAGATAGATTGGTGTAATTAGGTTCTACTGAAGACAGTGAGAAATTAACCATTTTAAGCAGCAGGCAGTGAAGTTGCCTTAATAACATTACAACTGTAAGATCTTCACCACCGTTGGCATTTTACGTATTTTCATCTCAAGGAAAGTACAACATAAAATGATGCAAATGCATTTGCAATAAAGTAATGCAATAAACATTTACTGGATTCCATTGTAACTGACAGTAAATAAGACAATTTTAGCTCAGTAGTCCAGGGCAAAAGTTTACACGGTGACTGCTAACATATTGCAAATTTATCCATAAGGAAAAGCCATTGTTGAATCATTGGTTCCCCTGAGACACTGTAACGCAAGGTGGCCCATCACCTTGTCACCTTTATTATTACTTCAGCAGATTACTAATGTTTTGTAAATTAATTCTGTAAATTAGTATTCTCCAGAATATCCATTCATGACACTTCACCAAACCCACCAAACCTTGTTCCATGCTAATGAGGCATCACTCATAGGATACAGCTAATAGAAACAGGCTGGAACATACAGTAATATCTAGGGTCACACTGTTTGTAGCACCCCAAACTAATTTTAAAGGGGTTACCCAGGCTTAGAAACACATGGCTGCTTTCTTCCAAAAACAGCACCACTCTTGTCTCCAGTTTGGGTAGGGTTTTGCAACTGAGTTCCATTGTATGACAGACAGCAAGTGTGGATCCCCTATGCTGCTCAACCCGATTGGCTTTGGGCCACACCAGGGGGCAGAGTCTAAGTGGCATTTAGGGGAATTCTAGGACCTTTTATCCTGCTCTAGGATGCGAAAGCGGGGCTTCTGCAGCTAGAGAGCACCACATTGTTCCATAAGTGTGGTCCTGGTGTGAGCAGCAGCAGAGTCGGTGCAAGGCCACAAGCAGAGTACATGTGGGCAGCAAGTCAGGTTGTCAGCAGGAGAAGAAGCTTAGTGTCAGGAATAATACAGGTATTGTAGTCAAACAGGCCAGCTGGCAGGGCAGGTGGCTTTAGAGGCAGGTCAGGCAATCAGAGTACAGATGAGGGTCAGGTAGAAAGTGTAATCCAAAGAACAGACAAGGGTTAGGATACACAGGAATACAGCAGAAACAGCAGACAGATACCTTTGCTTGGAATGCTACACTCCAACAACACTCAGGCAGGGGAGGGGCTGCTGCAGCTGGTTTAAATAGGAGCTGGTAACCTTGGATTGGCAGATGGCAGTAGCAGACAGAGAAAGCTGCCTCTATAAATCTAGATACGTTGGCCATCTGCATACCTTAGTGACCAGGATTACCCCTTTAAGTCAGAATTTACAGTGAATGCTACTGTTTGTGTGTAACATCTAAGCCTACATAGCTAATTAGTAATAAAGTTCAGGACTAGAGATAAGCGAACATGGAGCATGCTCGATTCGATCCGAACCCGAACTTTCGGCATTTGATTAGCGGTGGCTGCTGAAGTTAGATAAAGCCCTAAGGCTATGTGGAAATCATGGATATAGTCATTGGCTGTATCCATGTTTTCCAGACAACCTTAGAGCTTTATCCAAGTTCAGCAGCCCCAGCTAATCAAATACCGAACATTCGGGTTCGGATCAACTCGAACCCGGTTCGCTCATCTCTATTCAGGACCTACATGTAGGTGCCATTCTTTATCAATCAGCAAATATTTCTATGCTAGAATTAGCCAGGGTGGTTAACTTTTTATATCATCATCCCTGGAGTCTATAGTAAATAAATCAAGTCTGCATCCCAGATGAACTAGGGCAGAAAAAAGGGTTAATATTCTATATCCAGTATTCATTGGGTTAATAACCCTCTGGTGTTTGACAGGATAGCTGAGAATAGAATGGACAGACATACCCCATTCACACAAACTGCTATCCTTGTCCTTATCTCTCTCACAAACTGTTCATGGTTTTCCTCGCTTTGAAACTGCTCTCTCACATGTACTGCTCCCATGCCTCTTTATTTTTCACAGACTGCCCCTTGGGCCCCTTTTACTAAAAGTTCAAGAACGGTTTAAGGAATATTGTTAAAAGTTGAAAGTGTTGATGTAGCCTTTAAATTTTCCTAATGTCCATCTGATTTTGCTAGAGAAATCAGTCCAATCCCTGGTGGTCTCACCTCACAGTCGGAGACTTAGGGTACTATTACATAAAGCGATTTTTTTGACGATCATTGATTAAAGATAAACAAACTGAAACGTCTGCTATGGCTAACGACCTGAGATCGTTCACCCAATTACACAGAATGTTGATCGTTACTTATGATTATTGCGCTTATTGCATTCGTCCTATCGTCGATACTGCGAACGACCGGACAACGTTTTATTACATGCGAACGATTTGCGAACGATCAACAGTAACAATAAGTCCAAGTTCTATTAAACAACCAACGAATTCTATTAACCGACCAACGATACCAATGATTTAATCTTTGTCTGCTATTACACTAAGTGATTATCGTTCAAATCCAAAGGATTTAACGATTTTTCGAACAATAATCGTTATGTGTAATACCACCCATAGCTACAGGGGGTGCAGAGGATGCAGATGGAACTGGGCCTTGGAGCCTAAGGAGGCCTATCAAGTCTCTCTCCCCAATACGAGGAGGGCAGAACTATCAATGAAGCACCATAGTTGAGGGGCCCCATTATAGATTTTTCACAGGGCCCCACCAGTTTCAAGTTACGCCTATGCTTCCAATGTACAGGACATTGCAGAGATCGTAAAATAGTCACAGACACAAGTCATGTTGATGCTACTCACAGACCAGTTGCGTCAGCTTTTGCAATTCCCCATCAAACCATTAGAGGACATAAAGCGTCTGTTGGCCAACCTGCTTCTATCTGTATCCCGTTCATTGCCTGCAAAAAAAATTGCTAAATAGTGAGTGCTGTGGAATTTCCTTTTTTCTTGGATGAAGAACACTGAAGCAGCTGTGACACGCTTCCTCGGTTAGGGTAACACCAGCCTGCCAGCCACGACCAGTTGCCAACAATCAGTATTTTGGCACTTGTTTCTCCAGAAATGTCTGAAAACCTGACTTATGTGATAATGGCCTAATAAAAGGAGTTAAAACCAAATGTAATATAATCATTGTCCCCACCAGCAGCTGTACTGTGTCCTCTCGGCCGCAACCTTTACAATAGCCAACACTTTCATCTCAGCTACAGCCCCAATAAGGAAAGCTAAAACAGATATTAGATAAGTTTACCATCTGCATCATGTTATAATTTCATAAACCAAATTTAAACAGTTTTAGTATGCCGGAGATAAACACACCGATGTCGATCCAGATAAACGCTATTATCATCTACTGTGGAATAAGAATAAATACATGGTAGCTATGAAACTAGAATACCTGACACACAGATGTTTCAGGCATATTATCTTAGCTTTTTTTTTTTCAGGAAAAAGGGATTTTTAGACATGTCTCTGGGTACCTGGAAAGGTTTATATACTGTATTATGGAGAGTGTGGACTCTGCATTAGGGGTATTTACAGCTTCCGTGCACGGTCTGTTAATACAGACAATGCGCAACAGAATGGAAGTCAGAGTTCCCAGCATCTTTGTTCATTATGATGACTGGGAGCTCTGAAACTGTATTAATCTTTGCGCTATTGTACAGAAGTGGGAAGATGTAAAGGGAATCTTTCACTAGGTTTATGCCGCCTTAAATAAGGGCAGCATAAACTAGTGACAGCAATGCTGAACAGGTCAGTGTATTACTTACATCATTCTGTTCAGCTGTTCTCCTAATATGCAGGAGAATATAATTCTTGCCACACCCCTCCCCCCGCCCTCCAGCTGCTGACTGACATTTGACTGTCTATACACACCATGGATAGATAACTGCCAATCAACAGCAGGTGGGCGAAGTTTTCTGTTTCTTATGAATATTGAGGACTACTGGGCTCATGCACATAATAGATAGGAATACGTATTGTCCATGTTATTCAGGAGGATATCTCTGGATCAGCTGCACAGAACAATGTAAGTGATACATCATTCTGTTCAACTTCTCTGTTACTAGTTTAACTAGTTTATGCTACTCCTAGATAGAACAGCCTAAACCTACTGACAAAGTTTCTTAAAGTTTCAGAGCTCTTGGGCATTGTAATGAACAAAGATGCTGGGAACTCCGAGTTCCATTCCGTACTCCTTTAATTTTCAAGGGTGCGCTCTCTGACACTCTCTTAGTTCCTTTGGCATGCTCTGTAAACCATGCTCTCCCTCTTCTATTCTGTGTCTTTTTGCCCTCTAAAGCATGGCAAACACTTCAGACGTGTCAACAGAGCCCACTTATATCAATGGAACTGTCTGACCCTCTAATGTTTATAAGCAGAAGGTGGGGGGGGGGGGAGAAAAGAGGTGAGGCATGTTGGATTTCAAGTGCCTGATCCTTTTGTTTTTGGGCAAAAGGGACCAACAGGGAAGTCTGGCAGCGTTCTTCTCCGTTCTCTCTTTTCGGCAGACATGCAAGTTTGGGGGTTATTGGGAGACATAGTTGTCAGCCAACAGCTATCTTATGTGTATGGCATCTTAACACTGACATGCCTGTGCAAACTGCAAGAAAATGCAGGTCAGATGTCTCCTGGGGCATATATATTATAACACTAACCTGCCTTGACCACAATTTTTTCAGTGTCCAGGAGCAGAATAGCAACAACCAAGTGGGCAGAAGGCAAGGAAAGTACATGAATGCAGGATTAGAAAACGCACAGTATGTTGGCAACCATGGTGCAGCAGCTGCATCTACCTGGTGTATAGAAGAGATACGATTATCAATGCCGATCTGTATAATTTTATATTTTTACATGAATTGGAGGAAATAAAATAATGAATGTAAATCTGTATGTACATATCAGAAGTCTGCATCGGTTGGGGGGGGGGGGGGGGGGGCTCTCAACACCTGGACCCCCACACATCCAAACTTCTGTCATGTCACTATGACATATCATGAGTTTGTTGAACTTTATAATGGAGTGTCCTGTTGTTGTGGCTTCTTTCCAAAGGGTATCCACTCTTACATTATGCATTGCTCAGACTCAAGGGTAAGGCTACATTCACATGCACATTTTATTTTATTTATTTTACAAGCAAGCGGTAAGTTCGGGAGGGGAAGGCCGTGGGGAGGCTCCCTGAATGATCTTTAGATCGTCCTGGGACCCCATCGGATATAACGGCAGTCTTCTGACAAAGTATTAGACGGGGTTACTGCGGCAGATGGTTGCCATCGTTGTCTTTCATGTTAAAAGACGTTAAAAAAACAACGATCGGCTGACATTGTGCATGTTGGCTGATCCTTGCCATTTAGTACACAAAGCGATTATCAGCCGTAATTGGGCCTTTAGTCTCACGAAGACAGGTACCATTGGATGAAGCAGTGTCTGGTCATTGCATCAGTAAAATCAATGGAAATAAAGTGCAGATTGTTTACAATAATTTACAAGTAAGTAGTCTCATGTTTCTGTTCCTTCCCTCTCAGTAGTACATGAATACAGCATGTGCTGAATGTTGGTACACCTCGATACTTATAATAGTAAATATTGGAGGATCTTTAGCAGTAGTTTATTGTGTGTTTTGTATACTTTATAATAGTGCATTGATTCCAATTTTAATTAAAATTAAAATGTTTTCTGGAAACAAAACAAAATAATATTGAAAAGTGCTGAAAGACTCCACGAACTAGCGGAAAGATCCATATGAATGAGGCCAGTAAACAAGCATGGAATCTAAGATTAGACAATTATATCTCGCAGATTTTTCATTTCTCCACGGAATATCTGAAAATGGATTCTTTCATACTTTGTTCTCTAAGGATCTGTATCCAGTGAGCAAAGTGAGAGGAGCTCCAGGCAGCCGATAATGAGCCTGACTTCTAAACAATGGAATTCCAAAAGGACAAACCAGGACAACTTAGAGGATCACAGAATCAAAGCCGGTTACCAGCAAAGCAAAAGCGGGGAATTTGGGGTAATGATCTGCATACAGAGACACAATGAATGAAACATGAAGGAAACATTAGCACCTAGAGTCCAACACTTTCATGGATACCCGCATAAATGTAGCATTTTGCGCAGCAGCTATATTTAGTCAGAATCTTGAATTTTTCATTTGAAATAAAATCATATTAGTAAAATGATACATTGCAAGACAAGACAAAGTAGTTTCCTAAGGCAAAATAATAAAAATGATATTCTATTAAAGTCACATGCTAAGTCCTCTAGGGGTGAAAATCTAACGCCATAGTATTCGTACGCATAAAACCAATGTAAATGTGTCACCACCTCTTCACATGCGCGTTTTTTTTTTTTGTTTTTTTTTAATCACTTACGTACACAAGAAGCAATAAACAAGAGGTTATTTTGGTTAGTGCAAAATTACGGCACGGGAGATCTACTGGGCTTTGCAGCATATATAGAAGCAACTTTAGCAATTACAGTCATCCTGCCACCCTCAGGCAAACAAGGCAGGAGCTCGGAAGGGCAGAGGATGCGGAATTAAATAGACATCAAGTAAGCTTTACACCTCTTTAAGTCGTCAGCGCTACAGAGGATGCGATGCTCAGACAAGATGAGGACTATCTATTACGGATTTACACTTTTTCTCCACAATGATTTCCTGCAGTAATTCTCACCTCTGGAGTTATGGGTTTGTCAATGAAGCTATTTACTAGAGACATAAATATAATATATACGGATTATCTGGCATCTGCGAAAATTGGTCAGTATCCAGGGAAAGCATGCGCCATTCACACATAGCCCTGTGCTTCATGTATTGCATAGATCAGGTCTGATAAAATACATCAATATAAGACACTGAATTGTTCCATTTGGTTTCAATATTTATAATATTTATAAATGGCATATTTGCATGGTAACACATGCACACATTTATTTATTTTTATTTTTATACTTTTACCATTCTGAATTATAGAAAAAATTGGTGACTTCTTCTGTGGAAGGCGTAATGGCGGCCAAAATAGATTTTTTTTTTTGGCAAGAATGTTTCACACATTTGTTTTTAGCAGTATTTTTGGATAGTCGGATTTTCACCTCAAAATGACGTCCGTTCAAAAATACAGCCAAAAACAAATACCATGTGAATAAAGCCTTAACCCATATTAAAGGTAATCTGTTAGTGCCCAGACCCGAGTTGAGATGCTGACAGTGTGCAGTAGGTGGTAGTACACTAGTGTTACCTTAGGCTATTTTGTCCATTGAGGCGACGCTGCATAATATCGATTTTGTAATGAAGAGTCAAAGAGGAGACGTGGTGTACCGCTCATGCCATACTTCACCACTCCCTTCCTCCTCCCTCTTCTGTATAAATATTCTGTGATCCTCCAGCGCGCTGGCCACATGCTCTCGTTCTGCACAAGCGCTGCTGATGTTAACTGTGATGACGAATGCAGTAGGAGGGGAGGAGGGGAGGAGTGGTGAGGCGTGCCAGAGTGCGGACATGTACTACACCTCCACTCCTCCTTGACTCTTCGTTACAGTAGGACAGTGAATATTATGCAGCATCATCTACGTGGAAAACAGCCAAAAGTTAACATGCTCACTAGTGTCCTACCATCTACTGCACTAGGTCAGCACCTTGGGTCAGGTAGAGGGTGCTGGCAGATTCTCTTTAGGAGTAAGGTCTCAGTATTTCTTTTGTACCATTTTGGTTATGTAAAACAACCAACAAATTTTCTTTTGTGTCCCAAAACTTACAGTCTACTGAACTGAATGGTAAAAATGTTTATTAATTTCCAAACATTAATTTTAGTCATAAAATTGTCAAGCCCTTCTGTAGTCTGTTTACAAGTCAAAACATGCCTGTGTTATGGCACATCATTTCGTATATATTTTGGCCCGTAATGGCCAATATATGTGTCCTTATTAAAAAAAAAAAAAATGTGCTACAGTGCAAAAAATGTCCAAAATTACTTTACTTTGAAGGGGAAAAAAACTGACCTAAAAAGACAGACAAAAAGTAAAACACTGTCTATACAAAAATACAATATTTGGCAAACTTGACTCAGTCTCCTGATATGCCGCTCAATCCTTCCCATTGTTGACAATTCATCGTTTTTGGATGCCATTGCGCCAAATAGCTGATCAGCCGGGGTACCAAGTGTCAGCACCATGCCAATCAGACAGGACTAGTCACAGGAAAAAAGAGATTTCCATGTATTTCCATAGCAGTGTCTATACATAGCTTCACAAGGATAAGAGATACCACAACAGCAATGATCAGCAAGTATGTTATATATTTTAGAAAGCAGTGGGCCACTGTGCTATCGGCAAGAGGCTTGGCCAACTGTGCGTCTGTTTTCATATGAGATATGGGAGTATAAATGACTGCCAGACTTCTCTGGTGTCAGGTTACTTTCATGAGAACAAAAGGATCGGGCAGTTCAAATGCAACTGCCTGATCCTTGCAGAGAGTCAGGAAGCATACATGTCATACATGCTATATGGTCAGCCATACAGCAAATGTATACTGAATGTGTAAGACTGAAGCTTTCTGGCACAGACACTGCTCAAACTAAAATGAGGGCTCTCCATTTACAACATGCATCTTGGCAAAAAAAACACAAAAAAAAAACACGAGTGTTTCCCTTGATTTTAGAAAAGAGAGGGGGCTAAAACAAGAGCTTGGCCTCCATTATTTGTTCACAGTCTAATGGCGAGTGTAGAAAATGTTCAGGACACTGCTTAGCAACATTGAGCACAGTCTGTGGGTGACAACCGGCACTTCAGTCTCTCTTGACGCTCCAGGGCTACGGCTCTTATTCAAGACTTGCTTTTAATTGTTCAAGGCCACATTATGCCATATACTATATTTGTTATAATTTTGTATGATCAATGAGGAGTATACAATATGTGATCCTAACATAATTCACATGGATTAATATTTTTGCACCCTGATACATTGGTGGCTTATAATAGGCATGCTCCGTCAGATCTATTCTATAATCTACGTCTCGTGTGCAGCTTCTAATGACTTGAAAGGAGAAATCTGGCCGTTTGCATAATCTGATAGGCGGCAGGGGAGAATATGACAATCAAGTATTGCTGAGCTCTCCCGTGCCTGTGATGCACCATTTCACTGGCTCAGACACCCCGCCGGAAGGCATTTTCCCTGCACAAATAGTGATGACATCACGACTTGGGGGAAAATGCCTGTCCCGGCTGATGGATAGCCTGCTCAGCCAATCAGGCTGCTCAGACAATGCAAGAGATCCTGGAGTCCAGTGGGTGGGGCCTAGAGTGGTAATTCAGCTCCGGAGAGGCGAGTCTGTATAGTTTGTTATGTTCCTCCCTGTAGTTTGACTTTTTTTTTTTTTATTTTGGACGGGCTTCTTCTTTAAAGGTGTACTGCGGCGTTTAAAAATTATTCACTAAATAACACACATTACAAAGTTAAACAACTTTGTAATGTGTGTTATGTAAGTGAATGGCCCCCTTCCCAGTCTCCCCCCCCCCCCCCCCCGGAAGTGTGGTGCAGTATACTCACCCATCTTGGGTCTAACAACGTCATCTTCGGGAGGCAGACCCCCTCTGCCGCGTCGTCAGCTGCTCAGCCGCGATTGGCTGAGCATAACTATGCTCAGCCAATTGCGGCTGAGCAGCTGATGACGCAGCAGAGGGGGCCAGCATGAGATGACTTTGTTCGACCCAAGATGGCGGCCGGGGTCGACAGTAATCTGTTGAGTATACTGTACCACACTTCGGGGGGTGGGGGGACACGGTGAAGGGGGCCATTGACTTACATAACACACATTACAAAGTTGTATGACTTTGTTATTTGTGTTATTTAGTGAATAATTTTTAAACGCCGCACTACCCCTTTAAGGTCTTACAGACAGTACAAAGTCTATCTAAAGGTGATAGCTAAAAACATCCAAGATGTGAAGTCGATACAGGTTCATCGAGCAGAAGTGAACTCTAAGTGATAAACGTTCTGAATATCCAAAGAAACGCTAGGACTTGTAGTGCATGTTCATGGTAAAACTACAGCTCTGAAGATGCTTCCCCGTCACCGGCTCAGTATGTGACGTTCCACAAAATGAATATATAAACTGCTCACCCCTGTCCACGCACTGCCTGTACAGAAGGCATTATTAATCAGAAGAGGAGCCGACATAAACTTCAAGTTTATGAATCAGAAGGATGGCTGAGGACTCAGGAGTCTAATAATGCATGAACGTTCTCAGGCAATTCCTAGTTATTCAATATTCCTAGAAAGCCACAATAGTTCTGGTAAGACAAGCATTCTGATACACCCACTGCTGGCATTCAGGGTCACTAAGCAGGAGAGGAACAAAGGTAAGTGTAGTCATACGCTGGATAAAGGAGCTATCATACCCACACAGGACCAATCATAGAGTTGTATTGATAATTATTATTATTACTTTAATTCACCCTCTTTTTTACTCATTTAGAAACAAGAGGGCATTTAATGTCTTCTTCATTGATATGTACCAGGGAACGGATAGAAAATGATGCAGTATCAAAGCCAGATCGACAAAACAATGAAAAGTATAATGGAAATAATAGATACTTCCCTAATATCCATTGTTATTAGCACAAAAAAAAAAAAAACGCATAAAAACGGGCACAAAACCATGTGTAACTACAGCCTAAGGGCCCTATTCCACTGGACGATTATCGTTCACATAAACGACCGCTATTACGAAAGACCTGAAATCGTTCACCCATTTACATGGAAAGATAATCGTTACTTACGATCGTTCTTGAGGTCGTCTTGTCGTCGCTATTGCGTTCGTCACTACTGCGAACGACCGAACGACTTTTTATTCAATGCAAACGATTTACAAACTAGCAACGATAAAAATAGGTCCAGGTCTTATTAAACGATCAACAACTTCTCGTTCGGTCGTTAGTCGTTAACTGCTATTCAACCGAACGATTATCGTTTAGATTCGAACGATTTAACGACAATCTGAACAATACTCGTCCGGTGAAATAGGGACCTTAGGCTATGTTCACTAGAGATGAGAGAACCGGCCGAGGTTCGGGTTCGTATGAACTTTATATCTCAGCTTCTGATTCCCGCTGTCTGCCCGCTCCGTGGAGAGGGTGGATATAGCCTGAGGACCGCCTAGAAAACTGGGATAAAGCCTATGGCTATATCCCATTTTTTTAGGCGGTCCTCAGGCTGTATCCACCCTCTCCACGGAGCGGGCAGACAGCGGGAATCAGAAGCCGAGAGTTCAGGTTCATACGAACCTCGGCCGGTTCGCTCGTCTCTAATGTTCACGTGCTGTTCACGTGCGATCATGATCATTTATTCCGGCCCTAGTTAGGGTTGAACAATGGCCCTTCACGGCAGAGCGGCTCTTGTTTGTACATCGTGGGAATATAGCCTTACAGTTAGCCGGTGCTTTTGGCAGATTGTGATCCCACTGTATAGAGTTGTAGTGAGACCACGTGTAATACTGTGTCCAGTTCTGGAGACCTCACCTACAAAAAGATATCAAATATGGGAAACCTTTAAATATGTTAAAAGGACTAAATAAGGTCCAGAAGGGAAGTGTTTTTAATAAAAAAAAAAAAAATTAACTAAAGAACAAGAGGACACAGTGAGAGGTTAGTTGGGGGAAAGGTCAGAAGAAACGTGAGAAAATATTACTTTACAAAAAGAGTAGTAGATGCTTGGAACAAACTTCCAGCAGATGTGGTAGGTAAATCCACAATAACTGAATGTAAACCTGCCTGGTATATACATATATCTATCCTAAGGTAATAGGAAGGGAAATACTAAAAGGACAAACTGGATGGACCCAGTGGTCTTTTTCTGCTAACAATCTTCTATGTTTCTAACACAGGAACACTCGGCCTGCTTATGGGGAAGATGGCAGGCAGCAGGTGGGAGAAATAACTGAAAGTTATTGAAAGTGTATGGCCAGCTTTAGACCTAGTGGTGTGAAAGAAAACTGCAAGATTTCATAATAATTACAATTATTATTGTAATATAGAGACAGTAAAATGTAAACATTACCTAAAGTTCTTAAAATAAATGTTTAACATAAAAACTTGATTTAAAGAGTAGTTCCTTTTCTGATGACACATCCTTTTAAGGTTGCAAACCTTTCTTTAAATGTACCTGCCATTATCAATAACTCTGACATGATGACATGTGAAAAAGTAATTTATTACAGCGAGTCTCACTCCTGACACCCACTGAGATACAAAGATACAGCGGGAGCCAGAGCACGGCGGCAGTGTGGTCAACTCTCCTGCACTGCCGCCACACTCTCTCCCAGCAGTGAGAGTCACTGCAATCAATAAAGCTGGGTTCACACTATGTTTTTCCTATCCGTTTAACGTATCCGTTTTTATTTGGTTTCTTTAAACGGACAGAAAAACACGGTCAACCCTTATGCCGCAAGTTACAGAACAGATTATGGAAAAAGTACAGCAGCTACCAGAAAGAGAAAGGTAATACACACACCCCTTCCTCACAATGTCAGCACCTCAGAAGCAGAAAAGGTGCTGACAGATTCCCTTTAAAGTGACACTGTCACCCCCTTTTTGCATTATGACTTCTCTACACAGGTGTAAAGCATAAATTTAGCAGTTTTCATACCTTCTTTGATATCATACGTCATGGTGCTTGTGCCAGTAAAAAGTGATTTTTTATCATCTGCGGATTGTGCTATCTGGGCGGGGCTTCACAGCCACAGTACCAGTTAGCCCCACCCACAATGTAACCATAGCCCCACCCCCTCCATGAAATCATCTACACATAGGCCCCGTCCCCCTCAGCGGTCATTGGAAGGGCCAGCCTAAAGGTCTAGGGGCCTATGCAGCAATGCCGTCACGGAGAGGCGGGGCTATGTGGCGCTGCGGCCATGAAGCCCTGCCCAGGTAGCACAATCCACAGATGATAAAAGATCATTTTTACTGGAAAAAGCACCATGACGTATGATACAAAATAAGGTATGAAAACTGCTAAATTTACCCATCACACCTGTGTAGAGAAGTCACAATGCAAAAAGGGGGTGACAGTGTTACTTTAAGTGAGTAAATCATTTTTCACTATCCATTCCTGCTCTACCATTAAGACCTGGGGGCATCTGAGTACAAGTAAAGTGAGGTATTATATTAAGTGAAGTCTGGTTTTGCATATCCAGTATCTTTACAGGTAATAAAATTTATCAGGAGGAAAGCTTTAACAAATTAGCTTTTTCTTATGTTTTCCATAAATATAAAGATATTTACAGTCCACATACAGTCCTGGGTTTCAAATTCTACAGAGAGGGACAAAAAAAAAAAAAAAAAGACAATGCCACATATCCACATACTATACATCGATTCACTGCTTCTCAGCAATATAAAAACTAACAGCAGGAGTTGACAAAAACAACTTCCACGTCAAAACTTTCTACACTCACAAAAAAAAAATCAACATGGAAAATTACTTTTGGATTAGACGGTCCTATACCATTGATGCAACACAAACTGCATTGTGAGCTAATAAAAGTACCTAGTACTAGTCGCGTGTGTACACACTCTCTCGTAATGTGTTTATACACTTCAGGAGACTAGGAAATCTACCCTGTAATACAGATCTGATCACAACTGAGTTGTGTCTTCCATCTATAACAATGGATGCCACCAGTGCCCGACTGACCCCACTGACGTATAATTGTCCTCATTGTTCGGTTCCTTCAGGGTGTCCATCATCTTGACAGGAAGAATAGAATTGCACAGAGCACTAATCTTCTCATCAAATCTGATGGAATTTGCGACAGAGCCTCCTACGCAAATGTGAACACAGACTAAGAGACATCAATACAATTCGTATTTTAGATGCTGAAATGCTAAGATTGACATTTGTTACTATGCGATCAAGACGTGTTACCTTCACTTCTACTACAGTTCTATCTAGCTATTCATTTGTGATAAAAATAGTCCATGACAGTCCCAAAACCCACATATTTTGAGGGTGAAACAGATTGAGTACGCTGAATTCCAGCACGCTTCATCATTTGTTCTTACGAGAGAAGCCACTGCCAGAGACGGCAATGACTTATTTCCCTCTTTTCATTAGATAAACATACCTCCTGGTTGAGTACAATAGTGAAGGAGTTCAACAATATTAATAGTTGGCTTTCCCTTTAATACTTTATGGTGCCAATACAATGCAGACCCACCTAAGGGTTGGTTAACACTACACAAACGGAGCTGAAAATTTCTGCCGGATTCCGTAGCTCATACCTGTTCACGGCCGCGCGCCTCTCCACCCTTGCCATAGACACCATTCAATGCACAGGTGGAATGTAAAATCTGCCGCCAATAGAATGGTGTCTATGGAGCCAATGGAAAGGCGCGCGGCCGCGAACGGGTACGAGCTACGGAATCCGGTGGAAATTCTCTGCTCAGGTTTCGTAGGGTCAAACTTATCCCTGTTACAGCGGGATTCTTGTCATTACTACTCAAGTAGTCAATCCTCTGTGTATGTTTCCAAAGTAATCTTTGCAAATGACCACTTTGATTTAATTGATAATCACTCCCACTATTGTAGGCATGCACCTAAAGCGCTACTAGGGTCACGGAAAACTTTTAATATAATGCTGCACTTTCATAGAGCAAAATAAAGATCCTATTCTTACCTCACCATGCTCCCATGGTGTCCTCCTGAGGTGTCTTCGGGCCCCCCTGCTTAAAGCTGCCATCTCCACTTCTGACAGAATTGTCTCAAGTGACAACCCGCTCAGCCAATCACTAGCCACGTTGGTGTCCTATCTCAGTCAGAGATTGGCTGAGCGGGCTGTCACTGCTGGGACAAGTCCATCTCAGAAGTGGCAGCAGGGGAACCCAAGATTCTGCAGTCGAACCCCAGGAGATTGTGATGAGGTAAGAATAGCATGTTTATTATGTTCCACGGAAGGGCGGCAACATATAAAAAAATTTCCATGGATGGAGTCCACACACAGTTATTTTGCTAGTAAAAAAAAAAAATTAATAGTACAATACAGGTTTAAAATTTTTTTTTTAGGGTTTTAAATTACAGCTTTTGTGGCTTATTTTTGAGTTTATAACTGTTTATCTAGTGATTGATCTTTTGAGTGGAGCATCTGTACCCCCAGGAACTATTAAGATGCATACGTACCTGATCTGCCAACCATGTCTGGTGCCATCTTGTGTCAATGGAGTCTTCACAGAGGGCAGGCTCTGCTACTCTGGCAGGTGACTCACAGCTTGCTCAGCTCAGATTGGCTTAGCAAGCTGTCAGACGAAGAAGAAGGAAGTGCCGAAGAGATGAAGACACAGACTGGAGCTCAGCAGGAGATTCAAATGGAGATGGACCCAGGAGTGAGGGTAAGTTTTTTTTTTTGTTTTTTTTTTAATAGCGCCGGAGTTGTCCTTTAATTATGGACACTTTTCTCTACGGTGTGAAGACTGATGGCTAGTTATCTTGAATAGAGCACATTATTACATGGGAAAAACTGCTGTATTTTCACTGAAAATTATGGTGATATTTTAATATTATTTTACTGTGTGTAGACATAGCCTTATACAACAGTTGAAAAGTTTATTAAAAGATAAGGAAAAACTGCATCATGTATGGATGGCTTCAGTCCTTTATTTTCAGTAAGGCTGCATTCACACATTCAGTGTTCTTCAAAGAACACAGACCTGGAATGCCTGTAACGGACTACCCCCCGCCCGGGCAGCATCTGTGATAAGATGCTGGGAGCAGGGGAACTGTACAGATATGTGCCGCGCTGTAATGACAGAGAGGCGTGGCTGATTCATTACAGTGCGGCACATATCTGTACAGTTCCCCTGCTCCCAGCATCTTATCACAGATGCTGCCCGGGTGGGGGAGAAGTCCATTACAGGCATTCCACATCCGTGTTCCGTGCGGAACACAGAACATGTGAATTCAGCCTAAGTCAGGCATTGCATTGTTGACCCCTTCATGCCCACAATATGTTTATATACGTTCCTGCTTCCGATGCCCCATGCAGCAGGAGCGTATATAAACGTTCCTAACTTCAGGGGCTGTAGAAGTGTGCAGGTACACTGCAGTGAGAGCAGTCCTGCACACATCAGTGTGTCCGGGGCTGGAGATAATGACAGGCAGCTGTGATCCCTGCCTGTCATTAACCACTTAAATGCTGCAATCTATAGCAATCCCGGCGTTCAAGGAAGTCAGTGACAGGTTAGGCACCTGTCACTGACTGATCAGGATCCCCGCGATCCCCTGTCGGATCGACGTTCTGTAGATAGAGTCTGCTCTCAGGCAGGCTCTATGCACAGATCGGCGATAACACTCATCTAGGCTATGCTATGGCATAGCCTAGATCAGTATATGCAATCTAATGATATACTAGGGAATAAAAGGTTTTTTTTTTTTTTTTTTTAAAGTTTTTTAAAGTATTAAAAACAAGTATAAAGCCCCCTCCCCCCATTAAGTTTAAAATACCTCCGTCCCCATTATAAAAATAAAAACATGTAAAAAAAAAAAAAACATATTACCTATCGTAGCGTGTGGAATTATCCAATCTATTAAAATATCCAATTATTGTTCCCGTGTAAACAAAAAAAAAAAAACCCCACCAGGATTGCTGTTTTTTTTTAAAATTGTAGATCAGAAAAAAAATAATAAAAAGCTATAAAAATTTTCTTTTACACCAATACAACATTAATATCATTAAAGATCATGGTGCAAAAAATTACACGACAACCAGCCCTGTAGGTGGAAAAATAAAAGCAGCCACCAATGACCTCGGTCATGAAGGGGTTAATCATGGGCACAATCCTACATTTAATGTCATTATGACCACGAATGATAAAGAATAAATCTAACCAGGGATAAGCAAATGTACAGTACTAGTGAGGCAAAGGGCTTCGCTAGGCTCAGCGGTCGGTCTCTTGGTGCTGGAAAAGCTGGATCCAGTTCTGGGAAACCGGGAAAAGTTTCCCAGGAATGCATCCAGCTTTTCCAGGCACCCGGAGCAGAATAGGGCGGCACAGAGTTCAAAGGCTGACATGTCAACCTCCGACCCTAGTGGAGCCCTTTGCTTCAATAGTCCTGTAAATTCGCTCATCCCTAGTTCTAACAACCAGAAACTACTGCTACTGTAAAATGTATTTATACCAATGGTAGCCGATAACTACAGCAGTGTAGAAGACGACCGTAATGTCCTTAATGAATACTTTACCATCTCTCAGGACGGGCACTAATTGGTGACATGCAGACATGTACGCCGCTTATAAAGTCACCCATGTGACATAGAACCTCACAATTTCCTCTCCTATCATCTAATTTTATGTTTTTTTCTTTTGCTGGGCAAAATACTACGTGCGGTCACAGATCGGGACAGATTTAATGAGCTATGGCAGTACACACCTTCAAATAAAACATTTATAAGGAGGAACATAGTCCCTTTGCTTTCTGGCATTGTCCTGTTAGACCAGTGATTCCCTCTGGCCATTGCGGCTATCAGGGCATGCTGGGAGTTGCAGTTTGGCGGCACCCCCCGAGAGCCACATTGTACAAAAATGAAAACTTAGCTTCAAGAGAAAACATTGTCCCAATGGGGTTAATATTATAAGCCAACAAGAACATTTAAGTGATAGGTTATAGCAATAAAAGGGATGCCAGGCTACACGGAAATCTATCGTTTGCTTTTCCTTTCTAATAAAATGGTGATATTTCAGGTCAATCGTTTAACACGATTTTCCATCAACGATGTAGAGGTAATTATAGAACGATGCTTTATAAATGCATAGGTGTCAAAAATGAATAAGGTGCCTGCATCCTTGGAGATGCTGAGCGGCTGACAGGCTGGAAATGGTTCAGCGTGAAACCAGCCTGCCTGTGACCCTCCCTCCACCTCAACAAACAAAAACACTCGAGTGGGTGTCAAAATGACTTGTGCACAGTCTACCTGGTGGCATGGGAGAGCTGCAGCTTCCTGCAACGTTCACGTCTCCATGGAAAGGCTGATCAGTCACACAGCACCTATCAGGCATCGTATCAGCTGCTCATTCCTGCAATGTTCCTAAGCTGCTGTCCATCAGGAAAAGTAATTAGTGGTTTTATTATGTATGGAAGCGGCAGGCTGTCACTGGATCCTCGCAGTGAATAGCTTCTCTCTCACACTTGTCTGTGCCTTCTGCCTGGTATTGTCCACACGCCTGTCAGGACTATTACAGCTTTTCAGGGATTTGCCCACCTACACTGTGCACTTTCAAGAAAGAGAGAGAGAGAGAGAAGAGGAGCAGCGTCTGTGTCTGGAAGGAACGCCAAGAGGCTTGAAGAATGCGGGAAAAGTTTAAGAAGAACTGTGGCCAAACATATGACAATAAGGTCAATTGTGTGACGGATGCAATCTCTCCCTGTAACCGTTTCCTTGCTAGACCTGCAGCAGTTTGCCTGATGCACCTTGAACTGGTACTTAGATGGTAACCTACAGGTAAGAGAAGAGAGAGAAGAGGAGCAGGCGATTCCGGAAGCATTATGTGTTTGATAAAATTTTAATGTCTTCTCAACATGATTATGTAGGGTCAGTGCTTCTCGTCTTATCGGGATCTCACGTGAAGAGCTGAGATTCCTTGGGAAATACTATGGATTTAGAGCACTGCTGACAGTAAAGGATATCTTTGTGGGAACTCCCGGACAAAAAAGAAAAAAAAAAAAACACAAAAAGACAATTTATAAACAAGACCTTAATCCAGAGAATATGTAACTACCAGGAGTGGGATGCTGAGGAGAAGGATAGAGAGTGATTGTGCAGGAGCCATTGTGAGAACTCGCTGCCTACCTGCAACATCGCTGCCCCCGCTGTCAGGACCAAGACAAATGCACTGCAATCCACATCCTTTAGGGTAAGTTTTTTTTTTCCTCCTCCACTTGCTTTCTTCGACTCGTTTGCTTTGCATGAGGCTAGGGCTGCAGATATCGTAATCACTGCAATTGTAGGCAAAGTGGAATTTCTAAAGGCAGAAGCGAATAGGAAACAACCCGGCACATCTGGGTATGTGAATAGCTGCAAGCTTATTGGATTTGTTAAACTGCACACAGCAGGCAGGGACTCTGCTTCCTTAACACTTTCTCCTCAGCAAGGCAACACAGGTTTTCTTTTGTTTTTTGTTTTTTTTGGGAAACGTGTAAGGTGGACCTTGTTTACTATTCTATTTAACTTCACTTAAATATTAAATATAAGAGAAGGTCTTATAATCCAAAATGCTAATGTTATACATTTTGTAATATGGGACCCCTTTCACTTTAAATGCATGGAGGTGACAACATGGCCACTCTCCTAATTTACAATACAGCAATACAAGGCACTGGTAATGGTTAATGCAGAAGGATTGGCAGAGTGTCTTTATCCTGATGCAGAATACTGGAAAGAAATTATTTGTGTAAGATTTACAAAGTCTTTCGATAACATATCATAGGAACGGCTCCAAGTAAGAAATCACTCTAATCTGTGCATTGAGAGGAAAGAGGTTTGTGACAGGGAGCCGGTCAGCTGAGTGTTTTACTTAAATCTGGGAGCTGGGGCTTTCATGCTTTTGGCTTGATAACCGGAGACTTTGCTTCCCCATTTAAAATTTTAATGAAGATGTTAAAAGCATCCAGGCGGAGACTGCCAGCTCTAGGGTGATGCCATTCATACAGATGTGTGCCACTGCACCCGGGCAAAGATTACAATCTGACCCCAGAGGAGCTTCCCGGGAGAATATGCTCATGACGTTACAGGCATCCAAATGCCAGGCGGCTACGTGTGCTTATTCTATAGGCATGAAAATACGAGGAATTTATTATGTCCAATCGTGCAGATGGTCGCGCAAGGATGCACACATCCCAGGTTGTTTTGCGTACCCTGCTCATTATATATATATATATATATATATATATATATATATATATATATATATATTGAGTTTGATGCTGTGAATGCTATATAGTTTGCCTGGACAGCAAAATGTTATACTCCAGTTTGGTGTCCCTCATCTTAAAATTAAGATTTTAGTTTTGCATCAGACTGCTGGTAAACCTAAAGTTGGTTTAGAACAGGACATCTACCCTTGCAACCTCAAGGTTAAATGGCATATTGAACTCTAATTACATAGGCTATTCCATTCACTGGCGTACAGTGCATACATGCATCCAGGCACAGTTGTATGTCCTAGGTGACTGATGGATACTGGAGGGAAGCACGGGTCATAGGTATCTGAAAGCTGCTCCAGTAAAGTCTGGGTCTGCAGCTGAGATGTTCCCATTTTTCTCAAGGAGATCATTAGGGACAATAATTTTCAGCGGGAGACACTGCTGGAACTGGAACAATAATGAGCAGATATGGCCGGAGCTTCAAAAGCAGAATGCAAATTCGTTAGGATTGCATGTAGGTTACTGGCATCGTAAAACAAAGGTGCTAGATCACCTAGATTATATATGAACTATCTTACAATCAGTATCATTAAAATGTGTCCTTGATCTCTTAGGAGATGTATTGGTTCTGTGAGGTTTAAAGACTATGTGACACGTCGCAATATTATGAGTCATAATATCGAATGGACATGAAGAGTTTGTAAGGTAATGAAGATGTAATGCCCAGCTTATATGGTATAAATGATGACTGGTTTGGATTCAGCTTCATAGAGAGCATTATCCCTTCCCCTGCTGCAGAAGACTCATATTAAGCTCTCAATAATCAATGTCAAGCAGTAAAGGTTAGGCACTGCTCTATAGACATCTCTCCCCTCATGTGTGAACCTGTTGCTGTGATGCTCTGTGCAGACGGCAGCTCCGCTGCAGATGTTGATTTGGAGGAGTTCATAAATCCTTTAGGTTACGCCTGGAATCTGTGACGTCTGGGCCTTTTCTTTTATCCTGCTTAAAATATATCATCTTTATTTTTTTTCCCCTGCTATTCCAAGTTTTCCCAGGAAAAAAAACATATCTGTCCCAATTTTTAAGTCCATATAGCATTTCCAGTAAAATTAAAAAAAAATAAGAAAAAATTGGCTCTCCGGTCATCTGAGTAACATAATATACAGTTATTTATTAGATTAGAGCAATTTTTAGGGACTTGAAAACCCTCGGTAATAAAGATCTATAATAAACTTTCCAATATATTTTTCGTGTCACAGCTCACTGGGTCCACAGCTGGACAACGGAGTCTTGGGTTTTCCCCAAGACTGGTGGCCATTGTAACTTTTATAGGGGTTGTCAATGAGCTTTCTCCAATCTCTGAATGGTAATTAAGAACAGACCAATAGGCATGGGGACACAGATCATTGAGTAACTAGGCAGCTTCATTACTGTGGAAAAGTGGAGCTGAAACCCTTGTCGGTAATTATATTGGTCATCAGTAAGGAACTGACAGGGTGGTTTTATTTAAAAAAAAATTCCTTACCCCAAAGGAACCGTTCCAAAGGCTTGGCCACCATGTATCTCACTTCTCCACAATCTGTTGTCCACTGCCTGTTCCTAGGGGTATTTGTCTCTAGTAACAGACAGAGCAGGACATAATACAGGAAGTGGGTGGGGATTACCATGTTCTGTGTGCGGCAGAAAGAGCCTTAGAGACTCTGCACAATGTACATGCAATCTGTAGATTTGTCCCTTTTCGGTGGCGTATACCAGCCGTATCCCCCGTTCAGCTGATGGGCTGGCAGGGTGGAATGGCAGGGCGAGGAGGAGGCATAGGCTCCTCCCAGGCCTGATTTATCATGATTGACCCCTGCTCGCAGGTGTAAAGCATGGCAGAAATCTACATCTGCTCAGGATTTGTTGCACAACACCTGCACATTGCCTGTATAGGAGTCTTACGCCTCTTAGTAAATCTGTCAATGAAATTGGGGGCTCAAACACCAGTCTAAATAAATGTTCCCTGTGTGTTTACTTACTCTAACAGCTATCTAACAAAGCTGCAATTTACCTTTCAAATTGCTCATTGACAGATTCACTTTAAAGGTAAATCAATGCTACCGCCTCATCTCTCACCAGCCATTAAGACCTGCGGAGCTGTCCCTTGTGTAGATAGAAGTGCACTTACTGCTTAATGTCTACACTGATACACTGTAAGCCCCCTTCCCCCTATTGGTACTTATGCAGCTGTCTCTTTACTTTTCAGCTTACATAGCACAATGCAAATCCAGGGCATCAGTAACCCCTTCACCCTCTACATGCCAGCTAGTGTAAACATCAGCCCAACACAGAACCATTCTGTTGAGTCCAGTGCATGTCATGACAATGCAGAAAAGGATATATTGTGCTGTGATTGGATAATGGGTGAAGGAAGTACCTGTGTGTGTACTACTGGAAAACAGTCACATTCAGGTACTGCCCTCTGAAAAAGAGAGAATGAGAAATAGCTGCGCAACATATAGGGGGTTCAATAACAGAAGTTAGAGCACTAAAATCACCTTGCTGCCCCTCTAAAGAGCTAGTCTAACAAAACCAGAGAGCTTTATTAAAGTGACTTTGTACCCACAATCTGACCCCCTCCAAACCACTTGTACCATCATATAGCTGCTTTTAATCCTAGATCTGTCCCGGGGTCCATTCGGCAGGTGATGCAGTTGTCCTAAAAAACTACTTTTAAACTTGCAGCCCTGTGCCAAACTGGCGTTAGGGCACAATTACTGTAGGCCACGGCAGTTTGGCACGGGGCTGCAAGTTTAAAAGTTGTGTTTTAGGACAATAACTGCATCACCTGCCGAACTGACCCCAGGGCAGATCTTGGATTAAAAGCAGCTATCTGAAGGAACAAGTGGTTTGGGGGGGGGGGGGACAGATTGTGGGTCCAGAGTTGCTTTAAAACCTTTTGAAGCAACCAGCACACTTTAAATCAGCGGTATAGTCTTTTCATGACCTGACAATAGAGAACTGTTCTGCAACTTGCTGTCTTTAAACTAAAATGTATTATATCACAGTAAAAGGATTCCCCTAATGAGTCTGCCAATGGCATTATTAAACATATAGGGGCCATTCTATCTAAACTGAACCTTTCGTAACACCCATAACACCTAGTTAAATCTAGTAAAACTGCAATTTAAACACTAAAGTTATAAATATACATTAAGAGTCTTAATGTATATTTATAACTTTTGAGGTTAAATTGCATTTTTTTTATTAGCTGTTAAAAAAAATGTTTAACTAGGTGTTACAGGTGTTACGAAAGGTTCAGTTTGGATGGAATGGCCCATAGAGAGGAACGTAGGGTTGATTGAAGAAATATTGCCTATTTTAGGGCCAGGATGCTAGGAAACCCGAGTGGAGTGAGAATTTTTAGGGAGAGTAATCCAATGACAATGCTACCAACCATGTGTACAGGCTCTCTGGATATAGTTTATCTGTCAACTTGCACACATTGTATTCAGTTATCTTTTTTTTGGCTCAAGTCTTACCCTCATTTTAGTCTTATTTCCAAATAATTTTTATTATCATTGGTCTCATATTCTTTTATACTCTTGATTAAAAGTTTTTTTTATTTTTTATTATGGACTCAAAAGGCAGCTACGGGGACAATACTGTAATAATAAATGGGGACATTTATGGAATATTCACTAAAACGTCTGATAGATGTGGGTCCCATTTCTAGGAACTGCACGTATCTCAACAACAAGGACCCCCTGCCCCTGTATGGCTTGTTGTAGGCTCTGTTGGTGGGTCAGAAACAGAAAGTAGTTGACTGTGCTGTTTATGTAGCTGCCATTGAGGTCAATGGAAATTGCGTAAATAGTGAAAAACTACAGATTTGCGGGAGCAGGATAGCTTGTGGTGCTGCTACTGTATACAACTGCCATTGTTGCTGGTTAGTAAATATAGTATACAGATATATAAGAATTTATGATACACATCATAGACGACACACATGCAGTGGAGGGATCATATAAAGCCAGTGTATGGGTATGTTGACATGACATTTTTTCTGTCTGTTTTTTTTTTCCCCCTCAAAAACACGTCAGTCCCAATGATGTCCGTCATTTTGTGTTTTGGGCCGCCATCATTAAAGTTCAGGCCCTTTTGGGTATTATTCTATTCTGAAGGTTTATTAAATTTAGTAGTAAAGGCACCGAAAGGACCTTGAAAACAAAATGTATGTGAACTAAAAAAAATTTGTTGTTTACAAAATTACCTCCACAAATAATGATCATGACCATTTATTTGATGTCTGCGCAAACAACGTCCATTATTCAATACACTATGACCCAGATTTATCAAAGGGTGTAAAATATTCACTGATGTAAACTGCCCACAGCAACCAATCACAGCTCCTCTGTCATTTTACCAGAGCTGAAAGCTGAGCTGTGATTGGTTGCTGTGGGCAGTTTACACCAGTGGATATTTTTCACCCTTTGATAGATCTCCCCCTATGTGTATTGGGCGGCCATGATTTCATTGACTTCAATGCATTCCACTGACTTCAGTTATAATTCGGTAACACCAGACATTGTTTTATCATATACATACAGTATATATGATGTTTTTAGAATTCCCAGGCAATTTATTAAATGTTGTAATATACAGGTAGTGTATAATGGTTTTATACTTCATAGTGTTCTACAATATTCAGGCAGTGTATGGAGATGTTAATGCTCTGGCAATTGTTGGTGATGTAATAGTACCCAGGCAGTGTAGGATCACTGTGTTAGAAGTTTTATGATCTGTAGGCAGTCAAAATGGTGTTAGAACCTGCGCGCTGTGTATGGTGTTTATAATGCTTTATATTGCACCGGCAGTGTATGATGATTTTGGGATATACACACAGCATATGGGAGTTTTATAGCCCACAGGCAGCATAGAGTGATTTTATATTAGACAAGGATTATTTGACAATTGAAAAAGGAGTTAAAATAAGCCCAGGATAGGTTATAAGTATCAGATCGCAGGGGGTCCAACCTCTGGGATCTCTAGATGAGAGTTGCTCATGTGCGCCATCACCCAATTCTCTATGGGAATTTCTGAAGACAGCTGAGCGTTGGACTCCATAGACAACTAAAGTGTGCATACTGTATGTGATTTGGCACTCAATCCATAACAATAACCCAGGGTCCCATTGTGAAGATTTCAGGAGGTCTCAATAGTCCAAGCCCCGCTTAGATCTGACATTCATAGATACATTATTTTAACTTGGAATACCCCTTTAAATTAGTGTACTATTATTTTTTTTAAATAAACAGGATTATAACATATTGGCAATATAAAAAGGTAACATAACAAAACAATGGATAATGTACAAGTAAACCACTGAGCATGACAAGAGAGCGAGCCAATAATTCAGACACGGCTCACAATCAATGGATATTTTCTATTTGTCTGACCAAATGAAACCAATCTTCACCCAGGATTAGTTAGAACTCGTCTTTCATCACTATAGACAGCTAGTTATTCTAGGCCGGTGGTACTTTTATCAAGCAGCAAATGTCTCCGTAGAAAAAATAAAACTGCATCTTAATAGCTTTGCTGGAATTTCTTTTTAATGGCTGAATTTCAGCTTACGGGAAGATACAGATACAGGTTATTTTCTCTATGTCCAGACTTGGATCTATTCAGACAGAGTGTCTCCAATCAACCAGGAAATCATTTAACCTCCCCGTTTTCTATTACAATGTATTAGGAGATCACGTTAACCGGACATACACGTAAATGATTGTCTGACAGGTTCTCTTCAGATTCACTCTTTATATTGATGTATATACCATGTTTCCCCGAAAATATAATGCCTTATATTAATTTTTGCTCCCAAAGAGGCTTTTTGGGGGAGATTTATCAAACTGGTGCAAAGTAGAATTGTCTTAGTTGCCCCTAGCAACCAATCAGATTCCACTTTTCATTCCTCACAGATTCTTAGAAAAATGAAAGGTGGGATCTGTGGACGTGCGGCAGGCCGTGGGGGAGGCATCGACCAGTATACGACATGGAGAGAGAAAAGAGTTGCTGCACCTCACACCTATGGCTGACACTAATGCCTCTTGGCTGCACTTAAAAACCTATGCCAGGATGTTGGTATATAATTTGATCAAACCATGTTGCTTCATGTACCACGTGCAGGTCTCCTGGATCACATGAGTCCCTAACACTAACTCAACACTGTGTTGGTCAGCGACCGCAAACCCTGCAAAGCGAGCGCAAGCAGGGAAGGGAGGTCATAGAATGGCCCTGCAACCCCAATGTCACAGGACCAAACCCCAAGGGCCCCCCAGTCGCCGTCGGCGGAGAAAGCTGCCACCAAGCAACACAAGTGTGAATATGGTCTAACTACTCACCATTGCTCCTGCAGGTAGAATGGGAAGAATAGGAGGTACTTGCCATGTGTGCACAGGGGCCCTTGGGGTTTGGTCCTGTGACATTGGGGTGGTCCCCCTTTCCTGCTTGCGCACACTTTGCGAGGTTTGCGTCCACTGACCGGCACAGTGCTGTTTGGTTAGGGACTTATGTGTATCAAAGACCTGCACATGGTACATGAAGCAATATGGTTTGATCAAATTATATACTAACTTCTGATGTTGGTTTTTAATGTAGCTGAACAAGTTTTCGTGTCAACCATGGGTGTGATGTGCAGCCATGTGCTTGTGCATATTGCCTGGACCAGTATGCCGGTGGTGCCAGCTGTGAAGGTCTACAAGAAAATTAGGCGAGTTCTGGGGGGGTAGCGGGTGCCCTCACTTTCGGAGGGCTCCTTAGTTTAGGGTGGTGGTGCCTTATATTCGGGGGATGCCTTACTTTAGGCTAGTTGGTGTGCCTTATTTTAGGAGGATGTCTTATTTTCAGGGAAAACGGTAGTTGAGGTCCAATTGGATCGGCCTACAAACTGCCATTAAACATAATGGATGGGCATCTTTCCACATGGGAAAAGTCTGTCTCCACTCATCGCCATATTACAATAGTACAGCATGAATTGATGCAAAAGGGAAAAAAAAGAGCAGGCATACTAGGATCATAGCAAAGTGCTCGAGGTCCAATGTGATTCAGCTCCCAGGGGAGAGCGAGATTCCCATAATATACATTGTACTGTCATATTACACCAGGCAAAAGTGGTGACATCTGAAATCAGTTTTAACATTAATCCCCTGGAGGTGCCATTATTTTCAGTAGGTGTTCGCTGACATCTCTGCGGCTGGCTTTCTCTCCTGGCATGCTGATGGCTGCATATTATGGGAGCACAGACAAGGAACAAGTCACAAACACAATTCATCTGAACTTTGCAATTGTCACATGTAATTTCCTGGGATTGTGGAGAAAGCGGTGGATGTGTGTATAAGTTTGCCAGTCATTTACCTCCGCTGTCTGACAAACTGTCAAGCTGATTCGGTCATTGTCTGTGGTTGCCAAGTAAAATCTAATAATACTATCAGAAAGATAATTTAGATACAAACCAACAGAAAGGGAAATAAAAGGATTTATTCATACAGCCAGGACCGATTCTAGGGGATAGAGAACTAGACAAATACTAGATCCCCTGTCCCCCAAGGAAAGAAGGCCCATAAGCAATCTCCGGCATTTCCGGGTGGAACATGCTGGTGCTCTTTGGGAATTAAATTGCAGTACTATGTTTGCAGTTTACAAGGAATATCCCGCGGTCGGCCGCACATCTCTTTATGCAATAAGGGGCGTACGGCCGATGGCTGATTAAAGGAAAGGGCTGCAAGATCATCACTAGTGATGTTGGTGCAGTCCTGGCCGCATGATAATCGAGTGTAATAGGCTTTGTAAGCGAGCGCCGATCTAGCAGATTGTTATTAACTTACATGTGTGTCAGGCCGTCTAATACGGACAATTTAGATCATAGCATGCAACTACAACTTTTATTCTTCATCAACATAGCCATGCGAGGGCTTGTTCTTTGTGGGACAAGTTGTACTTTTTAATTGGCAATATTGAGGTTCATATTTTATAACTTTTTGGGGGGAGTGTTTTTTTTATGGGAGTTTCATTTTCAGGGCGGACATCTGCAGCAATTCCGTAAGCGCAAAAAATGTGCAGAATTCCGTGCGGAATGCGTCAGGGGAAATTCAGTGCGGAATTCTGCGAGACTTCGCCAGTGTGCACATATCCTTATAGATTTATAATTTACTTCTAGTTAAAAATCTCCAGTATTCCAGTACTTATCAGCTGCTGTATGTCCTGCAGGAAGTGGTGTATTCTTTCCAGTCAGGCACAGTGCTCTCTGCTGACATCTCTGTTCATATTGGGAACTGTCCACAAAAGGATAAGTTTTCTATGGGAATTTTCTACTGCTCTGGACAGTTCCTGACATGGACAGCAGCAGAGAGCACTGTGTCAGATTGGAAAGAATACCCCACTTCCTGTTTCTGAAAACAATTACATGAGTACCCTTCTCATGTTTGATAGCACATACTGTATTATGTGTTTGTCCATAGTTAGACCATGGTTTTTGAAACTCTTCATATGAGTGCTGCTGCCACTTTCCATTGCTCACTTTAACCCCTTAAGGACCGCGGGCGTACATTTATGCCCCAGCTCCCTGGGCCTTAAGGCAAGAGGGTGCAAATGTACGCCCTGGCGCGGTCCCGGGCTATGGAACGGGCTCACAAGGTGAGCCCGCCCCATAGCTGGTGAGGACCGGCTGCTATCTGCAGCCAAGCCTTCACCCTCAATGGCGGGCGGCCACGATCGCGCTGCCGCTCGCCTGCCATTAACCCACAGCGTTTAAGTATAAGTGACCAAAGCACCTCCGGTCACTCAGCGATCGGGACCCCCGTAGCGTGTCTGCGGGGGTCCCGATCTCATTTCCTGACTGCCGGAGGTCTCTTATCTTCCTCCGTGCAGTCCTCAGAAGGTCCGGGCCTTTTATCATACCACCGAGGAACGATTAGTGAGAATATCCAGCCCCACAAAGGCAGTTTCCTGACATTCCACGCTGACCTCCTGCTTGATCCGGCTGCCAGACAGGCAGGCTGAATCAGAAGATCACATATAACACTGATCCCTGCAATGCTATGGCATAGCAGGGATCAGTGTATACAATCCAATTTATGTTAGTGATAGTTCCCTAAGGGAACTATAAAAGTGTAAAAAAGTGTTTTACAAAATGCCCCAAAGCCCCTCCCCCAATAAAAGTGAAAATCACCCCCCTTCCCATGCATATCGCTGTGTTCAGACTGACCTGTAGAACACAGGAAAAATGCCAGTTTTACCGTAAAGTGCATTAGATAAACATGGAAGCCCCCCAAAATTTGCAGAATCGCATTCTTTGACCCAAATTCACCCCATAAATGATATTTTGGGGGTTTTATAATTCAGTTTATGGCTGATTGAAAGTTGCCATTACAAAGTACACCTACTCCTGAAAAAAACAAGCCCTCACATGGCCCGGTAGGTGGAAAAATGAGTTATGGGTCTTAGAAGGCGAGGAGGAAAAAACGAAAATGCAAAAGTGACAATTGGCCCGGTCCTTAAGGCCATTTCAGGCTCTGTCCTTAAGGGGTTAATATATTATTTTATTGTGATGGATCAATAAAGATTTATTATATTTGTACTCTTTTTCTGTTTTGTGCCTTTATTTTGAGTTGCCATTTATGACCATGTTAACTTTTTTGATACCTAAATTTTGTCTTTTTTCCCCTTTTTAACAATGCATCTGTTCATATCTTTGTTGGGATTTTACATTAGATTCCTCCATCGTAGATTCCATCAGAACTGCCTACAAAAATAACACAGCATGCAGCACTATTTTGTACAGTAAAATGATGGACAACTTAACGCAGACCCATCAGTCCCCATTAAAGTCAATGGAGTCCACTGGGCACCGCTTGTGTGCATGACATGACAGATCCATCACCATGGCCATTTTGTTCTACTGCTCCCAAGAGCCAGGACAGAAATACTGTCGGAGAACGACTCCAATTCTTGTATTAACTATAATGCGTCGTCCTAAAGCGGACCCTGACTGCAACGGCCACTTGTTATTCTTTACAATTAGGAGATTTTATTGGTTTATTAAAATGAAACTTTCACCTACTTGAGATCTGTGTTATGTGAGGGTATCGGCATGCTAACCACTGGGGAGAAGATAATGCATGACATTTAAAGGATGTGCTTCTCATAATGAATGCAGATAATTTTATCTTGGCTCTCTGTACTCTGTGTGCTTAGTAATTTTATTTATTAAGAAGGTCCGGGTCTTTTATTATACCACCGAGGAATGATTAGTGAGAATATCCAGCCCCACAAAGGCAGTTTCCTGACATTCCACACTGACCTCCTGCTTGATCCGGCTGCCAGACACAGTTATTACCAGCACTTGGCTGGAGTAGCAGGTACATGAAATACAAGGCAATTTCCTACATCAGTTAGGAAGAATGGGTGATGGGTCACTACTCTCTAGGGTGTTTTTTTCTGCATCATAAAGAAAAAGGATGGTTGATGAAGTCCCACTGCGCCCTTCCTCTATCAACTGAAAGAACATGTGAACGTTATATTAACTATGACACATAAATTGGGGGGGGTGAGTTCTAATGAAAAAAATCTATAATGACAAAGATATCATCAAAATGAAGCGGATATATCTATTGTTGTCCATGTCCATGAGGCTTGCCGTAAAGCATGTTGCTACATGCCGTTAAAAACAGCTTTGGCAAGGTGGCACCTCGTAAAACAATGTACAAAAAAAAAATCTGCTACTCCGCTTGAAGTTCTGCCGGTCCTATTCATTCAATAGGATGCCTTGTGTGCTCTCTGTCGAAAGAATTGACATGTCGCACAAGGGCGCACGAGGCACCCTATTCAATGAATAGGACCAGCAGAACTTCAAATGGAGTGGCTCCGCTTCAAATTACGCCTGTGAACAGGCCCTAAATCAGTAAAATAACATTGAGGTGATACATTCCCTTTAAAAAAGACACTATTTAAAGGAGAAGTCTGGAGAAAATGTTTATTAAACTATTGTGTTGTCTCCCAAAAGTTATACAAATCACCGATATATACTTATTTCGGGAAATGCACATAAAGTGCTTTTTTTCCCTGCACTTACTACTGCATCAAGGCTTCACTTCCTGGATAAACTTGTGATGTCATGACCCGACTCCCAGAGCTCTGCGGGCTTTGGCTGCTGGAGAGGATGATGGCAGAGGGATGCTCAGTGTCCCTACAGTGCCCTCTGTGCCCTCCCTCTGCCATCATCCTCTCCACCAGCCACAGCCTGCACAGCTCTGGGACTCGGGTCGTGACATCACCATTTTATCCAGGAAGTGACATCACCATGTTATCCAGGAAGTGAAGCCTTGATGTAGTAGTCAGTGCAGGGAAAAAAGGCACTATATGTGCATTTCCCATAATAAGTGTATATTGGTGATTTGTAGAACTTAAATAAAAAAAAAAATTCCGGACTTCTCTTTTAAGGTCAATACTTTTTTCACTTGAACCCTTCTTCCTGCTTGCTCTGATGGATGCTTCCATCCATTATCAGGATTATCAGGAATTGCCACCAAGACAGGTCACCAATAATTGTGAAATGGATTAGAAATAGCTGGCTATGGCATCCAAAGATATTATATATAACTCAGCTTATAACTGTAAAGTTTCTGATATGCATTATGGCTGGAGACCTTCATAGTTAGGCACCTGGGGTATATAGACTCCAGTAGTTCTATAATGCAACCTACAGGATGTTCAGAGCTGGTACAGAAATATCTATGGCTTTACAGAAAACAGTCTGCATGGCATAAATGTTTTAAAAATCAATAAATTACATTCCCTTATACAGAACAGTAGAGACCGAGATCAAGCACAGAGTTACAGTATGTCTCTACCCTATACATATACGGTAACAGAATACACAATAACAAGGACAAACTTTATTCCTGAAGCATTCATAATTCACCAGCTGAACTTATGGTCAGATTACCCAAAGAGAGTAATATTGAGAGCAGCCATTGAATTATGAGTAAATTATCCTCCCAGTGATCCTGGAGAACGTCAATATCAGATTAATGGTAAAATATATGTTTAATTACTTCTTTGCCCTCAGGAGTCTCTGCAGATAACAGGGTTTCCGAATGACTGTAGCTGCCAGACATGGTTAAAAGACAGACAAAGAAGATTGACAGCAGAACAAGACCACATGGTCTGTCTAGTCTGCCTTTTTATTAGTCCCTTTTTTACGTTAGGATAGCTATATGTTTATCCCAGGCAGGCTTAATGGCTGACAGTCTTCTATGTTGAATTTCTCACTGTAACATCAGTAGTGGGTCCCTGACGGTGTGCTGTCATGCCTGCTATTCACTATTGCATGGTCTCTGTGTTGCTGTCTTGTCCATCTCCTTGCCTGCCGCCATGTCTCCACTCTCCACTGCCCCAGTTCTGTTTTCTGCTCCTGCCATGCTGTTGTTGCTGTCCTTCCTGGTCTGGCCCATAGGCTATGAGTGCGCTCTCTCTGCTTATTCAAGGGTCGGCATGCACACCTTAATTTGGCTCCTCTTATGCCCATTCAACATGCTTTATTATTGGCAGAGCTTCTTCTGCATGGAGCCTTAGCAATATTGTGATTTTTTTCCCAGTGCCTGCCAACGACCCATGATCGCCTTTGACTGATTCCTTGATGCCTTGCACTAATGCCTTCTCGCCCTCTGGGCCAGCTGCTATCCACACAGGGGCCACTCTTGAGAATTGCCCTGGTATTTTCTAGCAGCTAAGATCCTCCTCACCATTGTGAAGTGGGATAAACGGTGAATACCTCTACGTCAGGGATTGGGAACCTTCGGCCCTGTTGCAAAACTACAATTCCTATTATGCCTTTGACAGCCAAAGTCAAAGCTTTGGCTGCTAAGGCATGATGAAAACTGTAGTTTTGCCACAGCTGGAGGGCCAAAGGTTCCCCATCCCTGACCTAGAGGGTACTGAGATTTAATTCTTGGGTTTGGTCCATAGCCCAAGCCAATTGGCCAGCACAGCAGGTCCACATCAATTGCTCTATTACACTGATCACATCTACTGGAATTTTCTTCTACACATGAATCAGGTAACCTTCTGCAAAGTTCGTAATGGCTAACTAGATTGGATTCTGGTTGTTTTATAGAACAGATGCAATGATCCATAACAAATGCGCCATCAGAGTAGTTAGACAGTGGGAAGGAGTTCACTCACTAACACCACTGGTGTTCCCATAACGTGACTATTGATTGTCTAATGGTTGCTAAGGCAGTTAGAGGCCTAAAAATGGCTAAGTCTGTCATGAATAAAATCTATTGGACCCATGTTACTGTTGCTTGGTACTTATGTAATATTGAAATTTCAGCTGTACTGCAACATGCAGGATTAGAACTAGCGATACAGACCATAGAATCTAAATTGGGTGCCAAAGCATTTACCAATGAAGCCCACTATGTCCGCAGTCTCCAATGCACTCCAATTATGCCCTGCTATTGGCTAATAAACTGCCAGTCAGCTTTACACTGACAGACAACACACTGCAATACAAAGGTACTGCATTGGATTGCATGAGTGATCATATGATCGCATATTTAAGCCATCTACTGGGACAAAAAAAATACATTAAAGGTTGAAAGAGGGAAACAAATGGAAACTGCTCTTGGTTGCGTAGGTTTAGTTAAAGGGTTTTCTGGCAGGGAGGTTCTGTTTAAAAAAGAAAAGCTCCTAGTTATGCCTTTAGCGATATACAGTCAAGCATATGACTTGCTTTCCTTACCATGTGGCTGCGCTGTTGAGTCACCCAAACCCAAAGTATGGGGTCCAGGCTGGTTCCCTATACCTCTGCAAGCATTAGGAAAAATCTTCAAAAATCTTTTATGCAAATCTACTAACATAATGTGTTCTTTAATCCATTCATTCTTTACTATAGTTTTCGATGATTTGACTATGATTATTTCCTTTTCTCAAACTACTTATGGAAACACAAGTCAACAGGGATGGGTATACCCCAACAAAAATGTCAAAGCATGAACCAACTATCATCAGTGAACAACACTAGGCCCACTGGTCCATCGTTTAGCGTAGATGCTCCCTTTGGTGGTGGGGGTACAGTGTGGGCAGGTATGTCTAAAGAGCATACTGAGTATCTAGTTTTATATGATCATTCTGTGCATACAAAAAGAACCCAAAAACATAGTTTCTAAAATAGACTGAACTGAGTAAAAAAAAAAGTAAAAACAGAAAAATTAAGAAGAGTGTTTTTAGAATTTAGCCACCGGGTAAGCATAACTTTAACGGCAAATGTACTGCCAGGTACACTTTAGGTTTTTTAACCTCAAGTGTACCTGGCACTTTTTAACCTTTTTAACAGGACGGCGCGTTCCCACACACGGCACTGGTCTATTCCCGAGCATCAGTCTGCCCCGGAAAACTGGGGGCAGGAAGGCTGGCCCCCAGTGTGACGATCTACCCTCTGTGATCCAGTTCCATTGATTCTAATGGAAAAGCGGCATAGAGGGGAGGGTGTTTCATCACACTGGGGGGCCGGCGGCCTGCCCCCAGCGCTCTATGGCGGGCTGTTGCTCTGGAATAGACCGGTGCGGCACGTGGGAACTGGGCAGCAATTCAAAGTAAAGACCATAGCACCAGCATCCCCGCGCCAGCACCAGTCAGTTAATCGCTTTAAGATGAAGCCGTTTACTAAAGTACTGCCACCACACTGATTTATTTTCTGCTCTTACTTACATGAACACAATTGTATTAATCCCAATCCCAACTATAGTCAAAATAAAGAACAAAATAATCTGTAAAGAAACACATTACTCCAGTGTTTGAGGCCCTATCGCTAATAGAGTTGTGGACTCATAAAATATATTATTTACAGATAAGGCAGGAAGTAATCCTGTATAGACAAAGACACATAGACGAAGTTAAACAAGGACTATTTGGTAGGTAATGCATCAGGATTTGAATTCTTTTCCAGTAATTATGCAATTGCATTAAACCTTGATGATTATGGCTCCTTTAAGTCACAGGCTGGGAAATAATGGGGCACCATTGCACGCAATATCCATTGTCGATGCCAAAACTTAGAAAAGATCTTTCATTTCGTTTTAAAATTAGGTTACAGCCCCCGAGTTACTGCATTAAGAAGAATACGTAGGAAGAATTTAAACAGATTGGCAGGTGATACTTATCTTTCATAAAGAGAGTCAGAGGAACGCGATGTTCTTTCGCTAGGAATAATATGAATACGACTTTTGTAGCACAAGGTTAGAGTGTGTCGGGAAGCAGGGAATTCATTAGGCTGTGATGGCATACGACTGTGTGTAGAGGTGAAGCGATATTCCCATGACATGGTGCCCCCACTTAAACAGGAAAAGTATAGGAATGTACATAATAATGTATTGTTTTAAAAAAACAAAACAAAAAAAAACGTGTACAGCTTTGCATAGTAATCAAATATTTTTGATGATTTACTACCGATTCAAGATTCCAGCTAGGCTGGGCCGAAGCCTCCATTACAGATGAGACCATGTTTGAGATTGATGGACAAACAATGCCAATAGGATGAACACCATGACCACATTGTTAGTCAGGGGGTCCTTCAGGCACCTTGGTTGTCTATCCTGACTTGGATAGGATCTGGTCCTCTTTTTATGTTTTTCTATGATGGAATAAAAAAAAAAAAGGAATGGTAATGTAGGTGTAAATTAGTTTTAACAACAAGTAAAATATTTTTGTATTACATTTTTGCAGTTTTTGATTACTTTTTTAGTTTTTTTTTTTTTTTTAATTTGCCTTCTCCTCTATAAAGGAACATTTAACAAACTGCCGTAGACAGACCTTTTAGTGTCCAGATATGTAATTTGAACATCTATTCACACAATCTGGCTAACACAATATGACAATCAGGCTGTCTAGGCATGATGAGAATTGTAACTTTGCAACAACTGGAGGAGCAAAGGTTTCCCATCTCAGACCTAGGTGTTTAAATTTAGCAAAAAAAATAATAAATTGTCAGCCATTACGGCAATAGTCACTAGAGGAGTAAGATTGTTCAGCATTTGAAAACTAGCGGCTGCAGAAGTTGGATGCAGCCCTAGGTGGGTCTTAGAAAATATGGATACAGCCTATGGCCATAGACTGGATGCATTGTTTTCCTGGACTCTCTAGCGCTGCATCCAACTTCTTCAGCCACCAATATTTACATGCCGAATGATCGGACTTGAGCATGCCTAAGACACAGAGCAATCATCGTTTAAATTCGAACGATATAACGATTTTTCGCACGATAATCATCCCGTGGAATAGGGCCCTTAGAGTCCTATTACATGGAGCGATTTTAATGATTAACAACTAACGATAAATGATTGCAAACTAGATTGTTTATCGTTAACCTGAAATCGTTCACCATATTACACAGAACGATAATCGTTAGTTATGATCGTTAAGACGATCGTTATTGCGATCATTAATATGATCATTTACTGCTTCTGATCCCAGCAAAACAACAAAACACAGCAATCGCTGAACTCAGGGAGACCAGCGACAAAAAAAAAATCAGATAGAGTACTCACTAAAGAGTCTCCACTGATGCATTGCCCCCTATAAATTTAAATATGCAAAAGAAGGGTCCGTGGAGTCTCAGTTACGAGTCTCAAAACACGGGAATAGCCAGATATCCCTCCAGGGGAGGGAAGCCTATTGCCAAGGGGGTACCTCCCAGTGGGGAGATCACCAAACCACCCTGATACGTAGCCCCTTAAGTCCCACTCGGTTGCGAGTATTGGAACACAAATAGGGAAATACCAGGGTGGTCCCTTATACGTCAAAGTCTAACTCTGTGGAGAGTATTGCGACATGACAAGGGTTTACCAAGGCAGGCATCCATCCACAGACGATCGTTTCGGGGTAGTTGCCCCTCGTCAGTGTGGAGTAGGATTCTGGCTAACGGGCAATGAAAAATAGACCAACAAAACACAGCAATCGCTGAACTCAGGGAGACCAGCGACAAAAAAAAATCAGATAGAGTACTCACTAAAGAGTCTCCACTGATGCATTGCCCCCTATAAATTTAAATATGCAAAAGAAGGGTCCGTGGAGTCTCAGTTACGAGTCTCAAAACACGGGAATAGCCAGATATCCCTCCAGGGGAGGGAAGCCTATTGCCAAGGGGGTACCTCCCAGTGGGGAGATCACCAAACCACCCTGATACGTAGCCCCTTAAGTCCCACTCGGTTGCGAGTATTGGAACACAAATAGGGAAATACCAGGGTGGTCCCTTATACGTCAAAGTCTAACTCTGTGGAGAGTATTGCGACATGACAAGGGTTTACCAAGGCAGGCATCCATCCACAGACGATCGTTTCGGGGTAGTTGCCCCTCGTCAGTGTGGAGTAGGATTCTGGCTAACAGGGGCAATGAAAAATAGACCAACAAAACACAGCAATCGCTGAACTCAGGGAGACCAGCGACAAAAAAAAATCAGATAGAGTACTCACTAAAGAGTCTCCACTGATGCATTGCCCCCTATAAATTTAAATATGCAAAAGAAGGGTCCGTGGAGTCTCAGTTACGAGTCTCAAAACACGGGAATAGCCAGATATCCCTCCAGGGGAGGGAAGCCTATTGCCAAGGGGGTACCTCCCAGTGGGGAGATCACCAAACCACCCTGATACGTAGCCCCTTAAGTCCCACTCTGTTGCGAGTATTGGAACACAAATAGGGAAATACCAGCAAAACAATGAAAAATTTGCTATTACACTGAACGATTAGTGAAAAAACGCGGAACTTAAGCAAACGAATGTGGAATTACAGCGAACGATTAGCGATTATTTTAGGTTCAGATCTAAATTAACAATCAACAACATACGAACGATTTTTCGATCATTGCCTGCAATTACACAGAGCAATTATCGTTTAAATTCGAACTATATAACAATTTTTTACATGATAATCGTCCCGGGTTTACACGGAACGATTATCGTTCGAATTCTCTCATAAACGATCACATTTGAGGGATAATCGTACCGTGTAAACACCGCAAACGATCAAACGACGAGCAAGAAATCGCTCATTTTGATCTTTCAACATGTTCTTAAATCGTCGTTCGCTGAAAACTCGCAGATCGCTTCGTGTAAACAGTCTTTCACCGGTTTACCCTATGTAAAAGATGGGCTTAAGCCATCTTAAAAACGATTGCAATTTTTCTTGCAAATTTTCAAACGATTTATTCGTCTAAACACTGATCATTCTAAAAAACAAATTGTTGCTTCAAAATCGTTAAACGATTATCGCTCTGTGTAAATTATCGCTCTGTGTAAACGTAGCATTAGTTTATATAGAGTTTATTTGCTATTGGTATCAATAGGATCACATTACTTTGCATTCATTAAAGGGTTACTCCAGCGTGGGGACACTTTTGCGCTGGGACCCGGGACGAGGTGGCCGAGGGAAAAGACGTCCACTCACCTCCCTGGTTCCGGGTGTCTGACGCGGGCCCGAGAGTGGACGTCTTTTCCCTCGGCCACCTCGTCCCCGGTCCCAGCGCAAAAGTGCCCCCACACTGGAGTACCCCTTTAACTAATACCTCCAGCAATGTCCAAACAAGATTTTAAACAACCATCAGAAATGAATATTTCACTCCTTCAGCCACCTGACCACCATTTTATTTTTTGCACTGAGGACTGACTCATCGCAGCTACAAGCCCTGATTTTCCAGCGTGGTACAGAGAGTCCGTATAAAGGGATTTCCAGCTGTTTTGAAGTAAATTTGATGTGACGCTGCAATCAGAGCTCTTTCACTGCAGTTGGGGAAGATTTACATAATGGATGCTGCTGCCTATAATATTGTTCTAAAAATGATATCAAGTAAAACCTAATAATTCATATACTAGCATACATGCAAGCAAATATCCTGCACTGTCACAATTTCTTGTGAAATCTTATGTAAGCAATCCGACAAGCACTTACATCATATAAAAAGATTAAAGGGGTACTACAGCCCTTAGGCTGTGTTCACACATGCATTCACATTGTATTTTCATTGCGTCACTGCATGACTTCATTGCAGTAATCAATCATTTAATTGTCGTCCATCATAGCGTTAATGCAATAAAATTCCTACATGTATAAACATACCCTTACGTGAAAAAAAGGTATGCTGTCAGGGTGGGAGATGTAAAAAGAATATATACTTACCAAGGGTATATCTCTCAACTATATATACGAGTGGTTGGACTGTATTTCTTGCTTTGCTTGGATTGTGCACCTCCAATGCGGGATTATAGCTTGCCCCTAGTAGCCTCCTATGCACTGTGGATTGGTGGGCACTGGGCCCATTGGGGATAGTGCCTCCTCTTCTTGCTCTATGGAAAATGTATACTGACGTAGACCTGGTCCCCTACAGCTTCCCATTCAGCAGCAGCGTCACATCACGTCACATACCTGGTTCTTCCAGCTACGTCGCTGCGACCCAAATGAGTAATTGTACCCGGCTGACAGTCACCAACTGGCTGAGCGGGCAATCACTCAGCTGGGTATGTGACGTTGAAGGTAGGACGGCTGCAGGTCACCAGCGGTTGTCAGCTGGACCCAGAAGCAGCGCTACGGGGCACGAGGATAGGCAAATTTTGTTTATAATTTTCTCACATCCCCCATAAGGCTTCCTGACTTTTATTAATTTGGTAGGACTTCTCCTTTCATAAACCCACCCCTCCTTTTCAGAATACTACAGTTCATGAGAGGGACTTAAACAGAGACACATAATAAGGCCTTATTCACACGTTCCGTAAAGTTGTCCATAATTGCGGATCCGTAATCACAGTTCAACTTAGAGCACGTTGACTTAGATTAGGCTATTCACAAAGTCTGTGTTAATTTTGATCTGTAATCTGTTCCATAAAACAAAAATGTCCTAGCGATTGTGATTGTGTATGGATTACTAACAGAAGTCTATGAGATCCGTATTATTATTTTTTCTTTTTACAGATGTCACATCCGTGACGTTTGTAAAAAGTACGGACTAAATCTAAGCAAACTAGTACTATTTCACATTTTACAGAAACATACTGAAACGGATACAATTACAGACGCAAATATGGATGATTTTTCACCAATCACAGAGAAATAATAGCGGGAGCTTTTGCGGCCCAGAAAAATCACTAAACGTGTGAATGAGGCCTAAGAATTATGCAATCAGAATCTCCTAGCCAACTTGATACCAATTTAAGGGTAGCTTTACATGTAACGGATCCGCATTGGATTTCAAGCTTTGAGTTCACAGCAAAATCTGATGCGGATCCCTTACTGTCATTCTGAATAGGATTACATACTTGCAACAGAATTTTCATCCTGCTGCGAGTATGTAAACGCTAGCCCCCTTAACCCACGGCGGCCCGATGTAGACATCACTGATTCACACTCCAGCTTGCATTGGGGGCTCCCGGCATCCTAACGTCCCGCTCAGCCAATCAGTGCGCTGCCCCACCACAGCCACTGATTGGCTGTGTGGGACGCCAGGATTTCAGGAGCCCCGAAGCAAGCCGGAGCATGGACCAGTAATGTATACACAGGGCCGCCATAGGTTTAGTGTTGCAACTAACAGATTTACTAAGCAAGCCTTTAATTTCATGGGTTTTCTATTCTAATACAAATTCTAGTGTGGCGGGATAGTTGGATTTTAGTTTAGTCCTGTGAAAAACCTTCCAAATTTACTAAAGGGCATGCAGCACAATAAATTTTACGCCCCCCAAAAAATAAAAATAAAACACAACTGAATACCGGCTTTAAATTGATGCTTTGTGAGTAAATGAGGTCCTATAGCTCTGCGGCAAAACTTACAACGTTGGCATTAGGACACGTTCACGTCCTTTAGTTCTTGCCATATCTAGGTGCGGCATTGGAAATGTAAAGGAAACAAGGTGGATGAGAATCTATCACTGCTCACATACCTGACCTAATGTCCTAGATATGTTTGGATTAGCCCATTCTCCAGCTCTGAATAACATTACAGTACTGCCTGTTCCTCCCCATTCCCTACGCTAAACCATTCTCCTAAAGGATGCTGTCTCCAGCTGTGCCCTTGTGAATTGAGCTTTAATCTGTCATGAAAGAAAAGCTTTTGAAGAATGAGATCTTTGCACAAACCAGTCCTTTGGTCACAAAAATAGGACAAAGATTTTAGAGTGCCTTGAAAATGTCATTCTTAGGAAATATAAAAAAAAGTTTCATATGGTTCCTAGTTAGTGTAAAAAAGGCCAAGAACATATCGGCACATGTATGAAGAGGAGTTTAGGGACATGTCCGGTTTAAGGAGGGCTGGTGTACTTTGTGGCCAACTATGGACAGAATTAATAAAGAAATCTATTTGGGGAGGGGGGGAGTGGGTAAGGCAATAGTCTATAAATGTAAAATGCATCCAACATATTCCAAAGCACTGAACACAGTCTCCCCGTCCAAACCAATCCCAGTTTCCGATGTGGCTCACAAATGTCCCTATCCTGGACATCCGCTAGGACCAAATATATAGGTAGCTCTGGTGAGACTGCCAGGGTATGCAAGGGGCATGAGAAATTGAATACAGCCCTACGCATTATTGCTTCTTATCAGTATTACCTCCTAAGGCTCTAGTACACATAGCGATTATCGTGTAAAGATTAGGTATAGCGATTTAGTAGCAAATGATTCTGACTTTATTAAATTCACCGATTGCGGTTATAAATGACGATAATTTTTACGGTTGTTAATCGTTTCTCAGGCCAACCCACACAGCATGTTTTATCCGTGAACGTCTTATTAGACAAACAGATTTGTGAATGTAAAATGAACTACCAATGATAATTTTTCGACATGTTGAAAGACAACGTTTAGCGATTTTTCCCTTCATCCTTTGGTCATTGGTTGTTATTACACAGGCAGATAATCGTTTGTTTTCGGTCGTTGTATTGAATTTTTAAACAATAATAATACGGCCTTTACACTATTATCTTTAGACACTGATATTGCATGTATTACATGTGAGACCAATAGGTCTCTTTTTTGCCTATGTTGTAATGTCACCAGTAGATGAGGTGACCTTCATGTGTTTGTGTGCATGGTATACATCTTTCCAGTACTATGACATCACTGTTTTTAATTCTTGTGCTTTGACATCACATTGAGTAGATTATCCCTGTAACGTGAGATCAGTGTGTGGACCTTACTCCTGAACTGTATCATTTCTGTATACATTATCCTGTACTGGGACATCACTGCATGTGTTAAGGCCATACTATACGGCCTGATGCCTAATGTAAGCGACCGCCAATGTGCTAGATCACTCACCGGGCCTATTAGACAGCTCAATAATTGTGCAGCAAGGGCTGTGTGTATATATATATATATATATATATATATATATATATGTATATATATATATACACAAACAGACATATACATATATATACATATATATATATATATATATATGGACAGAGAGAAAGAGAGAGAGCGTGCAATGTCTTTTCAGACTTTGCCCTAAAAGTAAAATAACACATACATGCCCACTCTCCCCAATGTTCTTCAAGCTTCTGCCTGCAGCCGCCTCTGGAACTTCATTGTCTGTCTTTGAAACGGCAGGCAGCTAAGCCAATCACTGGGCACTGCTCTGTCCGGTCTTAGCCAGTGATTGCCTGTCGCTTCCGATACCGGCTCTAAAGTTCCAGTGGCGGCTGTGCGGAGTGAGCAGAAGCAAGAACACCAGGAAGAGTGGACAGGTAAGTATAAAGTTTATTAAATTTTTTTTTTTTTTTTTTACACATTTATCAGCCGCGCATTGCTAACCAATGATTTTTTTTTACACGTTGAAAGAAACCGATCAGCCGGTGATCGTGCCTTTGGCTGATCATTTTCTTTATTAGATGGAGCGATAATTTGCTGAATCAGCCTGATTGGGCAGATTATCGCTCATTGTAATAAAGCCTTTATACCCTGGGTTTTGACATCACTGTGTGCTTTATCCTGTGCATTCTGTAAGAACAAACAATAATAGGTATATTTTAAGGACCCTGCCTATCCAATGTTTTAGAGTGAGAGATGATGAGAAAATGAATGAAAGCACGGAAAGAACACAGAAAATACAAAAATATTTTCATTTATATACACAGCACTGTGCTGACCACGAGACCCTCATGTTTTAAAGTTTTTTTTATACATACTACAGAGCACATGGAGCACTGTATATTCCTAATGTTATTTCAGAGCTAAATGCATATAGTGCAAGTCTCAATGCGGTATACAAAGTATACAATGCAGTACACATAGACTACAAATAACAGTAAAAAAAGAAAGAAAATTTTTTTTTTTCAATAATAAAACCCCCCATCCAATATCAGAAGTTTAAATCATGTGGAGAGAGACACACAATACCGTCTTATACACAGAGCAATATACGGTTTTAATATCCCTCCCCGCCCTTCAGGCTGCTAGCCTGCCTCAAGTGCCATCAGACAGCCACAGATCTGACACATGGTATATGGTCCTGTCAGCACACTCAAATATTTTGGGCCCAATTAGTGGACTTGATACAGTCCAAATGGCAAGTGCAATTACCCATATCTCCACAACTACTCCTTTTTCACTCTGTCCCTGAATCGATCCAAGTTTCATTGGCATTCCACGCCTTTTTGTTGGTCGCCAAGAGGTGCATATTACAGAAATGGCTGCAACCTGCCCTTCCGTCTATGACTGAAGTGCTGGCGCAGATAAAGCGCTATCTGTTCCTGGACATAGTGGAATGTCAGAGGTTCAAAGAGACAAATACTCTAAAATTCTTTAAAAAATTGAGACAATTTGTGGAAAAGTTTCTCTCAGATCAGGAAATTAAGGACTAATGAAGCCATTTGTTGGGACAAAGTAGTATCTAACAGCTGAGTTGGCAGGGCCAGTGGGACGCTTAAAAATATCAGGTAATTAGGTACTGGTATGGATGTTCAAGATTATCATGTTTTTGTCTACATGCTATTCTTTTTTTCTTTTCAGGGGTTTTAGATGGGGAAGTTATAGTTATTGTGAGGGAGGGTTAGTTGTATGGAACGGAAAATTGTTGATTGAATTTCCTCTTATTTCTGATCAGTAACCTCCTGATTGTTCTCTACTTCGGACATGTGATGTATATATGTCCAAATGCTGTTATGTAACATTTTACATGGAAAAAAAAAAAACTATAAAAAAGTTAAAAAAAAAGTTTAAATCGTCCCCATTTCCCCCATTTTATAAAAAAAAAAAAGAACGAAAAAACATACATACATACATGGTTTTAACCCACAAAAGAAAAGAACAAATGCTGATTTTCACAGCAAAAACTCTTGTATCTTTATTAAATATATATATTTTAAAACAATTTATAAAAAGAGAGACAAACCAAACATTAAAAGAACGGTGGCTATCCTGGAGGTGTTCTTAATATAGCACAATCACATAGGCAAGGATCCCTGACCAACAACCTACATCAAAGTAAAGGGGGATGTATTGTCAATCACAGGCAGTAGGATAATATATAGATAATGTAATAAAATAAAGTGCTAGTGCATACAAATCATAAAGTAGTCCGAAATATATAAGTTACTTATCCGCCCCTCATCCACTATTATTTGCCCCACAACATCTAGAGACCCAGCCAATTCAATACCTTTTATGGTCAATCACAGTGTCTATCCTCCAGGACCCCACCACCCCGACGCGCGTTTCGTTGCCTTCGTCCGGGGGCCTGTTTTTTGTTGCCCAGGCATTACACCTATCTTCAAAAGGTGGTATCAAAGAGCTGCTTTACAAATCCTACTTCGGAAATTCCCAATGGATCATAAATGTCTCCACACATCTTCATGTTCCTCCTTAAGGACAGCATCATAATCCCTTTGCTCCCACTAGTATACGTGTTGAGAGATAAGCCAGCTGCTCAAAGCCAGTACATTATTAATTGTGGTTATGCTGGTTATATACAGTTATCCCTATACATATATATGACCAGATTATACACAGTACACATTGAACCAGAGCAACTTTCTAAACCCAGTGCTTGTTTAGCAGGTTTCCTTTTGAGATATTACTTGTAAAATGAGTTAGAGAAATATACTGTGTAACTGTTATTTAAATGTCACTTTGCAGAAATCAATGAATATAAATAGTAAAAGCTATTTTAAGAAACTCTGTAATAAGTTTTATTAAGCAAAAGAGTTTCTTTCTGTACTCAAAAAGCTGTTTTGCAGCCTCATCCCCTCACTTCAGAAGATGCAGGATTTCTCTATCCGTTATGGTCTATGGAGGGGGGAGGGGATGAGCGGGATGAGTGAGCACGGAGAGGAGAAAAGCAAGGTTGTACAAAACACTACATCCTGCAGTCTTCTCTCACTAAGCTCCCAAATAAACAGTGACCTTTCTGACCTCTGAGTTCTGGGTTTTATGTGCCCAGACAATCTCCAAACTGTACAGCTGGTTCTCTGCTCTTCCTGCTCACTCATCCCCCCATAGGTTATAATGGACTCAGCAAACTAGTCTTCACTTTGCTCCTCTGTAATGTAGACAACTTTGCCTGATAATGCACAGACAAGAAGTGTGTGTGTGGGGGGGGGGCTGAAAAACTGCTTTTTGGGTACAGAAAGAGGCTTTTTTGCCTAATAAAACAGTGTTTCTTAAACTTGCTTTTACTATTGTTTTTTGCAAAAAAAAAAAATGTAAGTGACAGTTACACTTTAAGGCTCAATTTGCTGCTTCTCTTTTGGATATAATGCAATATGTTAGTCCATTATAATCTAAAGGAGGTCAGGCCATGACTGAACAAGTGGGTGACCTGGTAAAAATAAATGAACAACCTCGGCTCTAGAAATGATAATATGAGGGTATATGAATGCTAACAGTAGAGCTTCATAATAAAAGTAGATTTTCAGATTTAGTTCTGTTAAACATGTATAATTATCTTTACAGAAATAGAAAAGAAAGCCAACCGTTCTCAGCATGGCCGTGAACACAGGCACTTATGCTTTTCATTGGTGTAAACCTAGCACTTGATGCAGTAGGCCAAAATAAAAGGAAAGGGAATACAATATTTTATTTTTCTGCTCAACCTTACACTATAGAAATCACCTCCAACCTGTGCCGCTCGAGCGCTAGAGGAAGTAGAGAAATGGGTTGGAGACAATAGTTCCAATCCTGTAGGCAGTACTCCCCTCTAGAACACCGGAGGTGACATATTGTGCCCCTAAACAAACAAACAAGTAATAAACTTTACCAACAACAACATAAAGCTACATGACTAAGAAAAAGGTTTGGGTTCGCAAAAACACGAACCATCGGCATTTGACTCCTGCTGTCTTTCCATTCCGTAAAAAAGGTGGAGATCACGCGAGTCCCATCTGGAAAACAATGATACAGCCTATGACCTAGGCTATATTCCTTTTTTCCAGGCGGGACTCGGGCTGTCTCCTCCTTCCCCACAGAACGAGAAGATAGAGAATGGTTTAGTCAAATGCCGATGGTTTGGGTTTGTACGAAACTAAACCTCAGCCAGGTTCACTCATCTCTAGTTGTAATTATTATTTCAAACCCCTTTAGCATTCACACCATTTTAAAATTCACGCCCACTTCACTATTTAGGTAAAAGTTTAGTTACCTAAATAGTAAGATTCATTTCAAGTGGTACCTCAGTGCTCAAATTTAATTGGCTCCGAAAGGCAGTCTGAGAACCAAGCAGTACAGAAGTCACTAACTCCTCACTCATCCTTCACTGTATAGAGTCCCCCCACCCAAGTACTGTAATGGGAGATGGTGGTGCACTGTCTGTACTACTACTGTACTGTATATGCATTCCAGCAGTCTTATACAGTACTGTACTGTATGGGAAGCCTCACCAGTGCCAAACTGACCAGGTACAACCCACTATCCATGCTCACAAAAACGCTTAGATACCGAGCAAAGTTTGAATTCCGAACGTTACTTCCAGGTAAATTTTCGTTCGAATACTGTGGTATAAGGGTACTATTACACGGGCCGATGGAGGCCCGATAATAACTCGGCGCTCGTTTACTGGGCCTATTACACGCCCCGATTATCATTTAACAAGGGCAGCAGGGACATCGTTACCGATGTCCTTGCAGCCCTTGCTTTTACTTTATACTGTACATTACCTGTCCAGGCTGCAGGGCTCCTTTTGCTGTCTTCTCCCTGGGTCCGGCGCGCTCCAGCTTCTTAGCTGACAGGCTGCTCAGCCAATCACTGGCCGCGGCGGTCCCGGCCAGTGATTGGCTGAGTGGCCTGTCTGAAGCTGGAGCGCGCGGGACATATTAAACATAGCGATGCGGGGTTGGTCCCCGACAATTATAGGTTCAAACCTATTGTATTTATTACACGGAGCGATAATCGGCCGAATCGGGAAGATTATCGTTCCGTGTTAAAGTACATTTACTCTACTGGGTGCCTGAAAAGTGTTTTAAAACCGAGCAAGAGTTTGGGAACCAAAGGAAACTTTCCTTAAAAATACTGTTTGAGTTCCGAGCAGTTTGAGAACCGAGGTACCACTGTATCTCAAGAAGGGGAAGGACAATAAAATAAAAAACATAATTGGAATCAGAGCACCTTACCAAAAATTTAAAGGGCTTATCTAGGACTTCTAATACCCATAATAAGTAGTTATCACTGTTTTTGATGGTACAAGTACAAATGCAATTAGGGAGAGATCAGTCAGTCTGGGACGGCGGATCACCCCAAAGGCTAGGGGCCATTTTCCTGTCCAAGGTTACTATGGTTACGCTGAATTGGAAGAGCTGCTCAGGTTGAATCCTAGATGAATGTAATTTTCAACACTTGATACACAGAAGTAAACTCTATATATAAATGCAAAAAATGACTATAACAAAGTAAAAAAGAAGTTTTGTACCTCAATGAAGAAGCTATAATAGTTATCTTGACAGATATATATTTAATTTGTAAGCCTGAGCACCACCTAGAAATCTACTATCCTTATCACCCCCCCTTTAGCTGGCACAAGACCAGAGTTTTGGATAATTATGATATTAATTCTATAAATCGTGCAGTTATAGGTGGTGAGTAGGTGGTGCAGAAAATAGATTTAATAATATATTTTTTCTTCTCTTTTTTTGTAAGATCTGAATCATTGAATCGTGCTGGACTGATATACGTAGTTCTTTTTCATTTCTTTTGTTATCAAATAGGGTTAACATATGCTGCGTTTACACGTAACGATTATCGTGCGAATTTGCGCGATAACGGTCGAATTCGAACGATAATCGTACGTGTAATTGCAGCGAACGATGCACGATAAATCGTACATCGTGATCTTCCATCAGGTCAGCATATCGTCGTTCATCGTACGCAACAAATTCGCACATCGTTCCGTGTGAACAGTCGTTCGCCGATTTAACCAATGTGTGAGATAGGCTTAAACGATCGCAAAACGATCGCAGTGCGAATATCCATACGATATATCGTACCATCCGACATCGCTAATCGTACGATCGGGCCAATAATCGTTACGTGTAAACGCAGCATTACTAAAAAAAGAATAGAATGGAATCGTGGGTAGATTAAACAAAAAACTGTGTTGGAGATTAAAAAAAAAAAGAAAAGAAAAGAAAAGAAAGAAACATGGCAGAAATTAGTTTTTGTATTCCATCATATTTCAAAATTAAAGGGGTTGGCCACATTATAGTAAAATTGCTCAGCATTAGTAAGTATAATCACTGTATATACTGACAGTAGCTCCCTGTATACCTCATAGAGCTAAAATCAGACTCCCTTCTTCTAGACTGTGCTGCCCTGCTCTGTGGGGAGTCTGTCCATAAGATGGCCGACATGGAGGAGCATGTGACCATGCCCTTCCCCCCGTGTCTACAGCTGAGCCTGTTTATGCCTATTGACGACACTGAGGGGCGGGGCATGGTCACATGTTCCTCCATGCTCGGCCATCTTATAAACAGACTCACCACAGAGCAGGGCAATTCAGCCTGGAGGAGAGGAGTCTGATTTTCACTCTATGGGGTACACAGGGATCTGCGGTGTGAAAGTGCAGTCACTTGCACTGTACACTGAACTATTTTACTATAAAAGTGGCCAACCCATTTAAAGCAAAGTAAAAACCCAAGAATGTGTTAGCCATGAACAACCCCTTCTATTGTTCACAGAATTGTCCAAACCAGATAATAAAGTGCATATTGCAGGACTGGGGCACATGCTTTGCCATCTGTTTGTGATAACAGAGCCCAGGATGAATCTATTTATCCTAGACTTGGCTGAAAATGTTCTCAAACCTATGGACATTAGACAGACTGCAAATGGCTGTGCACTATCTATAACACACATTACATTTTGTGAAGATGTGACGCATTAGTGTAGCTTTGGAGCCATTGCATACTAGAACAAGGTAATACATACATAATTTTATCGTACAAACATTTTGGGACAAACAACAGGGAAGCCCTGTGTAAGATAAGGGATACATCTTTGTGTCACCAAAGCAGCTCGGATTCCACAATACCTCAAAGCGTGTCATGTGGTGTATAGACCAAGACTAGCAGATCATTTAAAGGAGTATGGATGGGGTATGTATGGATGGAAATATCCCTTTAAGTCCTGTAAGTAAATCGGGTTTCCAAAACCCTTAAAGTGCTTTAATGCCTTCTCACCCCCCCTTCCATCCCTACCTTAGCTTCATTTAGAGTCACCTGGAAGCTGAGCCCTGCATCCAAACCTTGCACCTGCACACAATTTGAATGCATAGGACAGGAAGAACATGGAAAGCATGGCTTAGCGCCAGACAGTCTATGAAGCAGGGATAGGGATGGGAGGGGGAGCGAGGAGGTGATACAGCCCTTAAAGGAAATCTTTTGGCACCTGGACTGAAACCAAGATGCAAACAGTGTAGTGTGGGTGATTGGCCCCTTGTGAGCATGGCACCTTTAGTCCATGCAGTACATTCTGAGCAATCTTGGATCTCAAACTTTAATCAAGAGTCAAAGAGGAGTAGTTGCTTGGTGTTGGTGCCAAGCTTTGGCACTCCTCACTACTACTTCTTCCTACCTCTTTTTCATGCATATCGCTTGCCAGTTCACGCATGCACCTCTGACCTTCCAGGCTCCTGACATCATCAATCCAGAATTTCGGACAGACAGTTGGTAGCTGGTAAGCAGAGGGAGCAATGTCATTAATAAACTCTATTTGGCAGCACTCAAGCGCAGAGGGACTGAAGCAAATGCCCTCAGTTGGTAAACACTCATGTCAGGAGCAAGAAGGCTCTAAGATCAGATGCGCATGTGCTAACTAACAAGGCAGTGTGCGTAGCACTTGCATGTGCGCACAGCAATGGCTACAACATGGAGCAGGAGGTCTGCAAACAGTAAACATGCATGAGAAGAAAGGAGGAGGAAGTAGTGGTGAGGCATGCCACAGGGCCCCACAAATGTTAAGCAACCACTCCTCTTTGACTCTTGATTATAGTATGAGATCCAAGATTGCTCATAATCTACTGCACTGATGCATTCTCTAGCTCAAAAGGGGCCAGCCACCTACGCTATACTGTCAGAACCTCGAGTCCAGTTCAGTCCAGATTTCCTTCAACATTTCAGGAGCTTGGGAATACGTCTTCGATCCCTTTGACAAATAAATACAAAATAGATTTACCAAAGCCTTGCATAGGAGAAGTAAAGAAAAGGGGGTGAGCAGTCCCGGCACCCTTCCCCGTCCTACACATTTTGCAAACAAGCAAGCTAGCTTCTTCAGGGGTGTCCCGTTTATAGCATATATCCAGGCACCGTGGATCAACCACACAGCTGATATCATGCAATGGCTGAAATTCGATTATTATTATGATATTTTTTTTTATTTTTTATTTTTTTTGGGGGGGGGGGGGGGGATTTATTATCCCTTCTTTACTCCTGAAATGTCAGACAAGGATGTGATAACAAAGAGATGCATATAAGAATAATGAAATGTATAGAGGACAAAAATAAAAATATAATGCGAGGCAGACAAATCTAAACATGCATAGGACGGACGCAGTGATATCTACAAAGAAATGTGTGCGTTGTACATACAGTACATCCATTCTCTCTGCCAATAATCTCATTCTCATTTCTTGAAAAAGACTACAGAAATTGATGGAAAACAAAGCTGTAATACCCTCAAGGGTTAGAGACGGGTAATAGTATGTTGCTTGGAGTAGGTGCTAAGAGGTTTGTAAACTGTAATGTCACACTTAAATAAGTCACTATGTCTTACAACTTTCCGAGGTAATTCTCACATCTGCATTTTTATCACATTCTGTTTTCATGTTCATTACATTAAATGGCACATTAACCATGCACCTGCTCCTTGCCTCCATACGGACTGACATCCACGGATGTCAAACCTCTCACCGAGGAACCATCACACGTCTAAATGATATTCCACATTAAATATAGAAATTATTTGCTGAGTGGAGAAATTAGTAGAAAGAAAAATGGAGGACAGTTCCGATGTGCGATATTAAATTTCCCAGTGATAGAGATAGGATTCTCACCTTTAAAACAACTCTGTACCCACAATCTGACCCCCCCCCCCAAAACCACTTGGACCTTTGGATAGCTGCTTTTAATCAAAGATCTGTCCTGGGGTCCGTTCGGCAGGTGATGCAGTTATTGTCCTAAAAAACAACTGGAGTATCTGTGCCCTAACTTTCCACCACCCCTCTGTCCCTCCTCCCCATTTTCTTCATCATTAGGAATGCCACTGGAACTGGAACAATCCAGCCCATGTTCAGTATCTATTCACACAGCTGATGAATAGGAGACAATCTGCCTGAAGCATTCCTAATGATCAAGAGGGCGGGGAGGAGGGACGGAGGGGTGGTGCAAAGTTAGGGCACAGATACTCCCGTTTGACACAGGGCTGCAAGTTTAAAAATTGTTTTTAAGGACAATAACTGCATCACCTGCCAAACGGACAGCAGGACAGATCTTGGATTAAAAGCAGCTATTGGCAGTGGAGGCAGGATCGTTCAGCCGGGAACCAGAGATGGGGATAGAGGACACCGGGGGGAAACAGCATAAATGTAAGAATAGGCTGTTTGATATGTTCTCCCAGGGGCAGCAACACATTAGAAGTTTAGCTTAAGCAGAATACCCCATTTGGGGGGTAGGTGGTGGAAGAAAGTTGAGAGATGTGTTTTTCTCTAACAGGACATATTTCAAAGTTTCTTATAATGACTTGTCCTATTGATTTATGAAATGTTTGTTGAAAGGTTTGGGATGATTTAATGTGTTAATAGGCCAGTTATACACAAAGGCACCATCTTACACTAAGAAGGCCTGTCTGCAAGCTCCATACAGCAACAAATAGTTTTTTGCACCTCAGGAAAAATAAATAAGAGAAAACAGGAAATATAATGAAGAAAGGCTATTAAAATTGTAAATTTTACAACTGCTGAGTAGAGAGCTAAAAAAGGTGGAGCCATCCATACATGACCCTCATACATTTATAATGAGGGTGGTTACAACCTTCAGAAATTCATAGAATAATGCTGTATCACAAAAATGTATTACTGAGCGGATGAATAATATATGAGTCTGCCCTTTCAATCAAAGAAAGATTGAAAATAAATAAGATTGAAGTTAAGTCTCTGATACTGTACATGTGCCTGGAACACAAACTCTGCATAAATTCACATGGCCGGCAGAAAATAAAAAGGTCATCTAAATGGGGTTACATACAAAAGCATACTACATGCGATAAGATACATACATACATACATACATACAAACAGACAACATCAGATAGATGGATAGATACTATAAAAATGAAGCAAGGTGAATAGTACACGTACCCTCCAGCCACATTTCAAGGACATTTACTGACTGTCATAAAGGCAGGGTGAACAATAGTCAATGTGAATACCTAAGTATTGCTATATATGTCAAGGAATGTAGGGGGGGGGGGAGCAAACAAAGCAGCAATAAGACGTCTTACCTTACATAGATTCATCCAGGAAGCAGTCACAAGCCTAAGGCACTTTCTGTGATTAATTATATTCGAAACCTTTATTAACTACTCAATAGATCAGGAGACGGACAGATACACAAGAGACTCCTTTCTACACACTTTTTCCTCAGATACATACTGGTTAAGCAATGTTCACGTCACATTTTAGCTTTTTGCCGTTGGTATCCATTAGGACAGAGGTGTCAAACTTGCATCCCTCCAGCTGGTGCAAAACTACAATTACCATCATGAATTGGACATGAATTTCCCAACATTGGCAGTCTAGGTATGATGGGAGTTCGACACCTGTGCATAAGGATATCATAAAAACAAGTGTTTTGAAATATAGCCATAGTAATCAATAGACTAACCGCCTGTAGACACTAAAGCATGATGGACTAGACCACAAAAATAAACCAGCTGTCCCCCTCTCTCTTAAAGCGAAGGTGTACCAGCACATAGCCACCTTCAAATCGCCGGTATTTTGTTGAACAGGTCCTCAAGCCATATCCGGTTCAGGGGTTGGGCTTTCTCTCAGGGCCGTTATTTTGGAGAAAAACTAGTGTTATTTCTGCAGTGCGGCAAGGTGGGCAGTAAACATGGTATGGCCTAAAGCATCCATGCTTTAGGCCTCCAGCCCCATTTCCCCCTCATCTCTCTTCATTTTCAACACACCCCTGGCTGGATGGAGGCGGGGAGAGAGACAATGCAGGCCTAGAGCACGAATCCGCTCAGGTAAAACTAGTTTTACTCAAAACAGTAGGCCCGCAAAAGAGGCCAACCCTGAATTGGACAGGGTGTGAGGACCTGTACGACATGGTACTGGTGGTTTGGGGGTGGCTACATGCCGGTACAGAATCGCTTTAATAGGCATGTTTATATGATCTAAGCATGCCCTAACCAGGGGTGTAGCTATAGAAGATACAGAGGGTGCAGTTGCATCCAGGAGCCTGAGAAAGCCTGTAAATGCTTTGCCATATGAAGACTAGAGATGAGCGAACAGGGCCAAGGTTCAGGTTCGTACGAACCTGAACCATCTGCATTTGACTCCCGCTGCCTTCCCGTTCCGTGGGGAAGGTTGAGACAGCCCGAGTACCGCCTGGAAAACAGGGATACAGTCTATTACCTAGGCAGTATCCCTGGTTTCCAGGTGGTACTTGGGCTGCCTCCACCTTTCCTACAGGAAGGCAGCGGGAGTCAAATGTCGATGGTTCAGGTTCGTACTAACCTGAACCTCGGTACTGTTCGATCATCTCTAATGAAGACCAGTACAAGTGAAGCATTATAGTTGAGGGACCTGGTGACAGTTTTTGCACTGGGGCCCATTAGCTTCAACTTACGCCTCTGAGCCAAACTCTACATTGTATTAGTAACAGTGAAAATTCAATAATCCTTTTCATTATGTATGTTACTTTTCCTGAATATATACATAATTGCAATAGACACTTCAGTTTACAGCGCTACAGTTTCTGATCACACACATATATATATATATATATAAGGCCGATGGCCTATGGCTTTGCACTCCATAAGACAAGTTATGCTACTGGGAGTTTATTACAAAAGGTCTTGCGACCAGGAGACTCCAGGATCAGATGTTAGCTGTGGATGTCAGTGCTAATTTTCTATACAATGGCCCTGCAGGGACATCCTTGGGTATACTAAAGTGTCTATGACAAGAGCTTTCTGACTCATCTATGTCAAATACCTCTAGAGTTACGCAGCTATAGACTAGTTTATAAATTATTATTTTGTCCAGGCTTTTCCGCTTACAGTAGATACATATATGTAAAGTGTATGGCAACACTAGAACGATTTTTAATTATTTCACTAAATTAACAGATTTTAATGTTCGACCATATTTTGCGGCATATGGACATGATAGATTGGTAGGGAGGTAGTCAGTCTCCGGTTGGGGACACCCCACTATAAGCCAGAATGGAGAACACATGGCACAGCATCCTAGGCAGCACTTTATACACTTGTCACATAATACATCCCATCGCCATATACTTTAAACATTAATCTACAACTGATTGAACATAAGATAATCGCCCTAATGGGCATTCTGCTATAGTCTCTATTAATAGTCGTACCGATCCGTATAAATGTATTTGTCATTAAATGCCTGGATGCCATTTGGATTACAGCCATGAATGAGTTGAGTTGTGGAAATGCCATGTTAAGACTTATTGCTTTGCTTTAACAATGATCTGTAGGCTAAAATAAAGGTTTACCTTCCATGAATGTGCTATGCAATATTAGGGAACAGTATATACAATAACAGGCCCTACAAGAGATGGGGGGCAGCTTATCGGGTAATAGGGGAGATGGATGGTAGTACATATCAGCAGTCACCTGCTCAGATTCCCACATGGTGAGACCCTTCTAGGGCTTAACCTCCAGTACATACAGGATAGGAGAATTGTTTGTGTGGGAGTATAGGGTGTACTGGACCGTCGTTTTAAAGGCCCTATTACGCGAAGCGATTATCGGCCGTATTATCTTGCATAATAGAAGGCAACAATCAGCCGACATGAACGTTTGTTTTCAACATGTTCAACATCTCTCTTTGAACAAAGGAGTTAACCATGACTTTCCATCACTGCCGATCCCTTTAAGAAAGGGATAAGCGCTCTCGCTGCAGTTACCTCTACTTTTCCCATAGAGAACACAGGAACACTCTGCCATGCCTAACATTTCTGTGTATGGGGAGGTCAGGCGGCGGGCAGGATTGTTCGACTGTCCGTTTTTATGCCAACCTTAATTGTCACTAAAACATCATGTCTCTTTCACAGCCTGCAAGTGCTTACTTACTGTGTCTATAATTATTAGTAACTTTATTTTTTACATATTCTTATGCAAATGAGTGAAAAGATGTTATTTACGTTCATTGCAGACAGTAACATTATGACAGGAATACAATACAATATGACACAGAGGATGGGAGTTCCCATAATGGGAATGACATCTGCTACCCACTCACTATCGCTGCCACTGAGGTTCCCTTTGTACAGGGTTTAAACAGCTTGTAACTTGTTCTCCAATTACCCTTTTAATATAGGAAAATGCAGTAAAATTGGACATTGTATCGGTCTTAAAGGCTGTTTATCGCTGTAAGAAAGTAACATCACCTCCTCCCCGCTCCAGCTTGCTTCGGGGGTTCTCGGCAGGACTTCCCGCTCAGCCAATCAGTGGTTGCGGCGGGGCAGCGCGCTGATTGGCTGAACGGGACCAGCAGACATCAGGAACCCCCAAAGCAAGCCGAAGCGCAGAGCAGGTGACGTATGCTCCAGCCGCCGGGGGGTTAACTTACATACACACAGCGAGATGTCAATCCTGCTGCGAGTATGTATTCTCATAGGGATGCACTGACACTGGATCTGCAGCGGATTTCAATGTGAATCCGCTGCGGATCCGTTGTGTGTGAAGGCAACCCTTAGTATTATTTAGTGTCTAGTTGTTGCAATGGTGATACAGAAGCCATGGGTGTGACCACCATACTGCCCTTGAACATTTTTTGGGTAGATTTTTTTTGCCATAACTGGAAACTGCTGAGATGTGTAACTATGGAAACCACTATGACACAGATATCGTAGAGCTAAATGTTACCAGGCAGGGGGTGGGGGTGGGGGGAGTAATTTAAATAGATTATAGACTTAAACTGCTAAAATATTACAATCTTTTACTCTTTGGCAAATGTTAAATGGCTTAAAGATAGAGATTTTCATTGCAAAATAAAACTGCAGACAGATTCCTGTTCGTAGCGTCATTAACAGAAGTAAATCCTACAAATCTGCCTTAAAATGTTACTCACAAGTACAATCTACTTTGACCGTGGGTTTATTTTTTTCATTATTTGTAGCCATTTACTTTTTTGATCATCAATTGCACCGCTCCTCCATGTGCGTCATGAGCCGTGCACAATAACGTCAATTCTCTGTTTAAGATGTAAGAGCACCATGGTGAATTTAGCTTTTACATATATTTATATATATATTCTGGCAAACTACTGATTATGAATAAACTTTAACAAAAGGCAAGTGGTTGTTCATTAAAAAGGAACTTCAGTATCAGAAAATTGTATTTAAAGGGGTACTCTGGCAAAAAAAAGTTTATTTTAAATTAACTGGTTTCAGAACGTTATACAGATTTGTAAATAACTTCTATTTAAAAATCTCAAGCCTTCCACTACTTATCAGATGTTGTATGTCCTGCAGGAAGTGGTATATTATTTCCAGTCTGACACAGTGTTCTCTGCTGCCACCTCTGTCCATGTCAGGAACTGTCCAGAGCAGGAGCAAATCCCCATAAAAAAACCTCTCCTGCTTTAGGCAGTTTCTGACATGGACAGAGGTGGCAGCAGAGAGCACTGTATCAAACTGGAAAGAAAACACCACTTCCTGCAGGACATACAGCAGCTGATAAGTATAGGAAGGCTTGAGATTACATATCTTTCTAATATAACTTTCTAATATACTATTATCACTAGCAGTGCTTGTTTCAGCGTGCCTTTGCATGCTTCGTTTATGAAAGGAAATGGGAAACAGAAGTAGTACAAAATGTGTAATAGTATAGAGCTGCCCGGCTCCTCCCTCTCTACAAAGACAATGTGTCTTTCTCTGATGATCCTCTGGCTGGATCGTCTGAGCTATAATCCTCCATCCTCCACCTCATTTTTTTCCCAAAATATTTTATTGGTGGCAACTATATTACAAATGGAGAAGGATAAGAAAATTGCCAGAATTAACAATAAAACGTGTAGCACCTTCTACATATTATATTACTATATATATATATATATATATATATATATATATATATATAACATTATATTATATTGAAAAAAAATCTACCATCTTATACATAGAAAGATTTCCACTCAGAAAGAGCTTAAATTGATTATCTGGGTAGGTAAAATTTATATGTTGAAACAACCCAGTCCTGGAGACTCAACAGTTCATTTAATACATGTCATTACCTTTTCTTTCCCCTTCCCTCAGTTTTGAGCTGCTGCTTTCTGCTAAAGATACAAAAAAATGTTTGAGAGCTGCTCTCAACCCCCTATCCATCTCTGCTCTCAACCCCCTTCTCCCCCTCCCTTCCAAGATGGTCGATGTAATCAAGTCCATTGTAGCTTTTTTGTAATGCTGGGATGGTTAATCTAAGGTCAAGTTGTTGGTGAACTCACAGTCATTAATCCTTCTGGCATTTCATCATTGCAGATAGGGACTTGTTTACATCAGCCGTCTCAGAAAGGAGGGAGGAGGAGGGGGTTTAGAGCAGAGATGGACTCAGCAGCTCTCACACAGTTTTTTTTGTTTCTTTAGCAGAAAGCAGCAGGCTCAAAACTGAGGAAACGGGAAAGAAAAGGTAATTACATTTATGGAATGAATTGTTAGTCTCCATATAGTTTACCTAATCAGATAACACCTTGACAATCAGATAACATAATGACAATCATGTGACAAAAACATTATGCATGTCTTCTTTGGCTTGAGAAAGAGGTCCCACGCACCTTGAAACATGTTGCCTATGTTAAGAAATAAATTACTATCTACTGTTATCATTGTTTCCTTGCTACGCCTCTAGTCTACAGCTTCTGAATGCCGTGATACACAGCACTCATGCACTTCTCTACAATCATGTTACTAAGGTAGAGAATATATACAACTAAGTAATGGGTAGCCAGCCCAGCTCCTAACAACTGACTTTAAGCAGTGCCTTTTAAATCTTCTGTACGGTACAGTATTGTAGTCCTAAAATGTGACATACTGTAAAGGTTTGTGTATCCTCTTCAGATAAAATCTTTTCAATAAATGTCCTCCATTTGGAGAAAAGCGATTTTGTGGTACATTCTTTATTTTGAAAAACTGAAATTCTATCCATAAGTAATAGGTGCCTGAGAATTTCTGAGAAGCAGACTTACAATGCCGTACATTACTGCAAGGTATAATGTCTTATATCACAATACAGAGATGTGTAAAAGTACCGATGGCATTCCACAGACATACATTTCTAATATTCATTTCTAATAGTCCTGCAAGAAGACATGTTTCGCAACTGAAATAAGTTAATCTTTTTATTGAAATAAGTTAATCTTTTTATTGGTTTAAGAGTAACTTGGTTTAAGAGTGATTTGGTTTAAGAGTGATTTGGTTTAAGAGCTAAGAGTTTTTCTAAATTGTGACTTTGTTTAAGATCATTGCTTTGGTTTAAGAGCTCCCTGAACTAAGTGGAAGCGTGAGTGGAGAAGGGGCATGGTCTGCATAGCAGGGTCTACAGCCCTGTACTCTGACCCAGGAAGTCTCCCTCACCTTCCAAATCATAGCAGATCCACTTCAGGCTGGGGCTTACATCAGGGGACAGGACTGTGGAGGTAATCTCTTCATAGCTGTAACCCCTCTCTCCCCAGACAGAGAATGCTGCTATACTGTGCGCACATCTGTACTGCCCATTCCTTCATGCTCCCTGCAGTCTCTGTCAGCCCTTGTGTTTCCCATCCTCTCCATTACTGTACAGTAACTTATAATATCACATATTCTGCTGTTTCTGAATGTTTGTTTGTTTCATTAGTTTTACATGTTAATCAGAATAATAAATCATTATTTTTGGGGTGGGGAACCAATTGTCTGCATTTCTATGATTTCTTATGGCAAAATTTGCTTTGGTTTAAGAGTGGATTTGGATTACAAGCACGGTCCCGGAATTATGCATTAACAACTTATGTACATAAAAAATGTAAAAAAAAAAAAAAAAAGCACAACTTATTAGTGTCAAGTGGACTTGCCAGATTGTTCGGGTTCAGCAACATTCTCCAAACCAGAACACTCTGCATTTTGCTCCTAGTGGCTGAAAAAGCTGTATGCTGCCCTAGGAAGTCCTGGAAAACACGGACATAGCCATAGGTCGGGTTCACACAGCGTAAGACACTGGCTGTTCTGTGACCCAAAGGTGTCACAGAATGGCTGATGTCAGTGAAGCTCATCCCAGCCAGTACTGCAGTACCAGCTGGATGAACTTCATTTATGTTGAATTGGGATGCGGGCGCACCAGTGTGCACCTGCATCCCAATTCACTGCTGCACACAATGAAGTGTGTGGCCAGAGCCGCACTTTCCATTGTGTAAACTGACAGTTCTGTGCAGCCGCTATTCAATGAATAGCAGACGCACAAAACTGACATGTCAGTTTCTCTTGCGGCCACTAGGGATGCCGGTCGGAGTGTATACTATGTGTACACACTCGGGCCGCGATTCCATTGATTTTAGCGCAATGCATATTTTGAATTAATCACAGCTGTGATTAATTCAAAATATACGTTGGGTGAACGTGGCCATAGTCTGTATCCATGAATTCCTGGCAGCCCTAGAGCAGCATCAGACTTCTACAGCCACCAGGAGTCAAATGCCAAGCACTCTGATTTGGAGAGCGGTTTGGCCAGTCTGCTCATCACTACAATGCATTAAAGCGATTCTGTATCCACCAACCTACCCTACCAAACTGCTAGTACCACCTGTTTGACGAGAGTAAATCCTTACCAGTTGTGTCTTTTAAAATGTGCCCAGTCCCTTGGTTAGAGGCCTCGCAGTCCTGGGGCAAAGACCCTCTAGGCTACACCAGTATGGCACAATGCTGCAAGTTTAAAAGTAAATTTTTTGCTCTAACCAAGGCACTGGGAACATTTAAAAAGACAAGACCAGTAAGGATTTGCACTTGTCAAACAGATGGTACTAGCGGTTTGGTGGGGTGGGTTGGTGGATACAGAGTCGCTTAAAATTTCTAAGGAAATTCCAGCTTCTGCTTCTATGCAGTCTATCATCAAAATGCAGAATAACTCAACTTTTTTGATACAGAGCTATCAAATAACATCGGTTCTGTTTTAAAACTTACTGTGAATGGGTTAATACACTCACTTCCTAACTATAAGGTTTCTTTCTGAGTTGATGTGCTGATTCTATTAGTAAGTAATAAATGATCAGGCCATGTGGTTCTAGCACCACCAAGCTTTTCCTTCCTGCTATAAAAAGTCTAAGTGAATGAAAGCGCATTGGCAGTATTGCTCCCTGTGGGGCGTTTATGTAGCAAAGAATGGAGCTCATACTGCTATCTCTGATAATATATACCATAAAATAGGCTACGTGTCTTAGAGAATTAATGGCAATGGTAAGAGATGCAGCAATAGAATTCTATACCCTACTCTATAAAAAGCTACCAGTTATACATGTGATTGTAAAAAAATAAAAAAAAACACTATAAAAAAAAATCTATTAGGGATTATAGATATTAGATTTTACTTCTAGATTCCCATGGACGCCTGCACCAGCTCAGGGAGGGGCGACGCATAATCTTATCACAAAGTATGCCATGTTTGTACCTAGAGGTTGCAATAACTGATAACTATAGGGTGCTAAAGCATTTGTTTACTCTAACTATATAGCATGCATTGTGAGGATGTACCTCTGAAAGAGGTCTGTGAGCAATGGCCTAGATTTATTAAAGGGGATATCTAGAGAGCAGGAAGGGTCCTACCGTTGGTGCTCCACTTCCTGTATCTGCCGTTCGTGCGAATACGTCTGCAGATGAGAGGGGGGAACAGAGCACATTGCGGGCAGTGACCATTAGCTGCCCGATGTTACTGATCTTGAAGCTAAATTGGGAAGCTATTGGACATTGTATGTGGGTGTGGTTTAACCTGCCCGCAAAATTCTCCCACACCCCTCTCATCTGAGAAAGTATCGGCATGGACGGGCAGAAGAAGGAAGTGGAGCGCTGGAGAGCAGAAAAGGTAGGACCCTTTCTGCTCTCCAGATATCCTCTTTAATATGTCCGAGACAAAAAAAATTAAATAAAAAAGTCTGTTTTGCTCACAGCAACCAATCACAGCTCAGCTTTCATATCTTAACAAGCTGTGGTAACATAACAAGCTGAGCTGTGATTGGTTGCAATGGGCAGATCAGACCAGTTTTCTGTCAGAATGATAACACTAGACGTCAGTGTATGCACAGCCTAATGGTCTTTGTTTTGTTTTGTTTTTTTAGACTGGGGTACTTAAGATAATGATTCGGGGGGTCCACCTCTCATTGACAGGTACCATGGTCATTGAACTCATTACCATGCTACCATTATAGGCAGTCATATTATGATGAACTGATATAATCCTGCAGAGAATTAAAGGGGTTATCCAGCGCTACAAAAACATGGCCACTTTTCCCCCTTTCCTGTCTCCAGTTCAGGTGTGGTCTGCAATTAAGCTTCATTTACTTCAATGAAACTGAGCTACAAACCCCACCCAATCTGGAGACAAGAGAGGGGAAAAAGTGGCCATGTTTTTGTAGCGCTGGATAACCCCTTTAAACTATCAGTGTTACCCTGTAAATCTTACGTATCCAGAGCACCACACATAGCAGCCTATACGCTTCTCAAATAAGTCTTACAACAGCCAATGTTGACTGATGAAGGGGGGGGGGGGTGATTTTAAACTTCCCAAATTTTTAATATCTGATCATTCCCACTTGCACACAGAGCAATTCTGATAACAGGTCTATATACGCATAAATCAGAACATGTTTAGCCCAGTTCGGCACGTACCATATATACAACTACCATCACTTCTTGAGCATAAATTGGGTCTGTCTTAAAAAGAAAAGTTCAAAAGAAAAATTCGGGCGAAAACCAATAAAATCAAACATCGAGTTTAAAGACTATTAGCAGGATTTTCTATTGTCGCAGCCGTTCTCTGAAGCATCAGCATCTGGATGATCTTCTCCTAACACATTTCCGAAGAGGTCTCCATATACTTACAGAAGCAAAGTCTCGGCAAATTAATTTAAGAACTATTGCAGGGGATAAGGATAATCCTAATTAACTTTTAGCCACTTATTCGATTTCTGGCCTTACTGCCAACAATGCAGATCTGCCAGCACCGCTCTTGTTCTTTTATCAGCATCTTTTCAGCTCCACATTCGAGCGCAAACACATTTCCTTATCTAGGACTTGCCAAGCAGTCCCACTAGCCTGTACACGTCATGCTACGAGGACATGTATCAGCTCCGTAAGATCTCTCCTTTTTATTAGTCTGCCATCATTAAAAATACAATAAGGCCACCAGTTTAAACCAATAAAGTTCTGAGGCCTTCTGTTCTGTACTTCAGATATATCAGAACGACACAGAAAAATCTGCCAGAATATTGTTTGTTGGGACACAAATACAGTGGTGCCTTGGTTCTCGAACTTAATTGGTTCCGGAAGGCAGTTTGAGAACCAAGCAGTTTGAAAACCGAGCAGTGTCTTCCCATAGGAAATAATGTAAATGTGATTAATTGGTTCCAGCAGCCACCAATAATTCCCTACAATCCTCATTTATTACACTGATAAGTGCTCAGTATAATCACTACAGTACAGAACAGCACTATACTGTACAGGACATTAAACCAGTAATTATAGTACAGTAGTCACCAACTCCTCACCCATCCTTTACTGTATAGCGTCCCCCCCATCCAAGCACTGTAATGTATGGGAGATGGTGGTGCACTGCCTGTACTACTACTGTACTGTATATGCACTCCAGCAGTCTTATACAGCACTGTACTGTATGTGAAGCCTCACCACTGCTTAACTTGCCAGGTACAACCCACCATCCACGCTCGCAAAAACGTTCGAAAAACGTTCGAAAATCGAGCAAAGTTCGAATTCCAAACACTACTTCTGGGTAAATTTTCGTTCGAATACCAAGCAGTTCGAGTTCCAAAGCGTTCGAAAACCGAGGTATTACTGTACTTTATGTTTTGAACTTTCCTTTTAGTGTTTGATGATGCTACTATACTTTATATGTTTTATATCTTACGTAATGCATTGTTTATCACCATAAGCAGAAGTAAATTTAGAAAGAACTGGTACTGTAGTCCATGTTCCCCAAGGTCAGTCCTAAAGTACCCGAACAGGCCACAATTAGAGGACTTCATTTTTATATACCGTATTTTCCAGCGTATGAGGCGACTGGGCGTATGAGAGGACCCCTGACTTTTAAGATGATTGTCAGGGGTTCGCCTTATACGCCGGAAAATGTTAACCCCTGCCTGACCGCAGCCCTGCTATTAAAAAACAACAAAAAACATTTAACTCACCTCGGGCCGGGAGAGCTTCAGGAAAATGAGAGAGGCGCCGGAAGTTCCCGAAGCTCTCCCAGCAGCCGAGCGTCTATAAGCATCTCCGATGAGATGCTCGGCTGCCCGGGAGAGGTTTGGCTATCTCCGCCTCCGGCGCAGGTAGTGTAAGTCACACTACCTGCGATGGGAACGGTACGGGAGGCGCGCAGAGGCTGGGAACGGGCCTTAGGTGAGTTAAAGGTTTGGTTTTTTATAATGGTTGCCCCATATGGTGGGGATGCAGCCATTTTTGAGCCCCCCACCGCATGGGGCGACCATATCTAGCGTATAAGATGAAGCCCCGACTTATAAGATGATTTTTCTGTGTTATAAAGTCGTCTTATACGCCGGAAAAAGTACTTATTGCATCAGCCTATGGCTGTATCCAAGTCTTCCCAGACTCTCTAGGGCTGCATCCAACTTCTACAGCCACTGGTATTCAAATACCAAACGGATTCAAACATGCTCGAGTTACACTTATCTCTAATGCCCTTTAAAATGCTGTTGATAAAGCAATCATGTAATTACACCACATCCTGCTGCTATCAAACAGCTAGGTTTGCAGCCAGGCAGTTGCATTGCAGATGTGTGTGCGTGGGGGGAGGGGGGGTTATTCATACACTGGGTTTGCAAGGTTCTATGTGAGCAGAGATACAATAAACATCATCACTATCTGGTGGAGAAAAGCCGAAATAGAGAGGGGGGGGGGCACTGCAGCACTGTACTATGGAAATACAGTAGTAGGGACCCTGGTATTTACATAAGGGACTTCTGCTCTTATCTTTACATTGGTGATCAGAAATGAGAGGAAGACCCTACATTACAGCTGTAAACCTCTCTGCGGTCATTGATTGTTACAATGCATCAGTGCAATTAAAAATTGATAAAGCGGGATTCTAGGCTGCTTAGTGCTAAATACTGTAGACGTATAAAAAATGTATTTTCATACATAAAAGGCAGATATTGGTGGAATAAAAACATAGTATCAATTATTTTCATAATGTTTCTATACAATTACTATACAATCTCTATACATCACAAGTTGTGGAGTAGAGTTTATTTTAGCATCGTTATTGGTATTTTTGGCAGCTTGCTTTTTGCTTAATTTTTGAATTTTTAAAAAAGGTACGTCATCTACATTGCTAATGGTCCATGCTACAGAGTAGTGCAACAGCACGCTACAAACGCTAAGACATGAAGTTAATATAGAGATTTAAAGCAACTCTGTATCGGCACCCTGCCGCCCCGAAACTGCTGCCACTGAGGTACTCACGCCGTTCCCAGTTTGGGAGTCGGCCTGTTTCCCGGTGCTGGTATTTAAAAGAAAAACAACTTTTATCAATGCGGCAGCCCAGCAATCAAACTGGTGTGGCCTAGAGCATCAGTGCCCTAGGCCTGTGGCGCCTCCCTTTACTTTCAGCTTGCCCCTGGGCTGGATGAAGGTGGAGAGTGAGGCACTGCAGCCCTAGGGCACTGATGGTCATGCTAGTTTGATAGCCAGCCTGACGCATTAATAAAAGTAGTTTTTCTTTTAAATAACGGCATCGGGAGACAGGCCGACTCCCAAACAGGGCATGGTCTGAGTACCTCTACAACACAGTGTCGGCGGTTCCAGTACAGAGTCGCTTAAACTGCTATAGAAAAAATGCTACACACTATTTGATCAAATTCTATTTTTCCTATTGCAGTTTCGCAATTGTAAATTTTTTGTGTCTGAATTTCAGCCATAGCAGCGTGCATAGTGAAAATAGTTGTATTGGATGTGCGGGGCAATTTTTTTTGTGGTTTGTCAATGCTCTATGCTAGATAACCATGTTGATTATTCAATCAATACACTTTATGAGTAGAATTTACCAAATGCAACTTTTTTTTTCTTTTTTACAAAGTTGCAAATGTTTCGTTTGCCATCTAAAAACACCCATGTACAGACATTTGCCACCTATTAGTTCAAGGTATATATTATATTGCCTCATTTTCGAATGTCACTCATGGGCTGTATTTGTTGAGATTAATTTATGAACAGTGTCCAATCTATATGCAGGGCATACCCCATTAAACCATTATCAAACAATCCCTGGCACGGACGCCTATTCTGTTATCAAGCCCTGGTTTGAATACGGCTTTGTGGTGTGATATAGATGAAGAAGCTTGTTCTGTGCTCTTTGCACACTGAATCTTCAATTAGTTGTGACTGACAGTGTGGTAAGGAGGATAAATGACAGTGATGGCTTGTGTCTGTACTGCATTCCTCTATACAGTTCCATTAGGCTGCACACAGATGTGGGGGCGTTCGGAGCCTTGACTGTGAAACTATAGGCGTTCGATAGAAGACTAATGCAGTGGGGTTGCTAAGAGCAATGGACAGGAGATGCTTGTTTCCCATGACAACATGGCCTATTCTTTTGAAGTTGACGGTCACCCTATAAAGACTTACAGGAACCTTCAAAATCGCAATAAAGGACTTGGCTGTGACAGAAGCCTCGTGTCTCTTTGAATTTATTGTATCTTTGTAGCGCCGACCCTTCATGTGCTTTAACAATATATCTGTACGTGTGAGAGAATCAAGAACATCAGAACATATGAGGTATTACTGAGGTATCGGCAGATAAGAAGCTGTGAACACGTCTTAAGCTTTCTTAGGAAGATTAATATAAGTATGGCCCATTCAGACTCATCAAAGGTTACAGGGCTCTTTAATGAAATATAGTTATTGGAAAGAATCATGTATAATGTAAAGCCATTTATACCTGGGTCATTCACATTCAGGGAACAAAGGAAAGCAGAGTTGGATGGTAAGAGCCTTTTACCCGTGTCACATGGCAATACCTTTTGTATCTTCTCTGTATTGCTGCACTTAGCTTTAAGGGGTTGTCTGGTTGAGAAAATGCACTTTTGAATACCTTGTTGGAGCTCCTGCATCCTAAACAGCTAACAAGGAGCAGCGGCAGATAGACCCATTATAGAAAGTAAATCTTTAAAGGGGTTATCCAGTGCTACAAAGACATTGCCACTTTCTTTCAGAGACAGCTCCGCTCTTGTCTCCAGCTTGGGTGGGGTTTTGCTGCTCAGTTCCATTGAAGTGAATGGAGCTTATTTGCAAACCGCTTCTGAACTGGAGACAAGAGTCGTGTTGTATCTGAAAGAAAGTGGCCATGTTTTTGTAGCACTGGATAACCCCTTCAAAAATCTAATTTATTGGGGGCACATACCATACAGATACGTTTTTGTTTGTGACCGGGAACCAAACTGAATCCTTGCTCCAGGTGAAGAAAGGCCCAAAAACACCTGGACCGCAGCAGCACATAGAACATACTTATGCTGACCACTGGCGACAAGGTGGTGTCCAGAAATTAAAATGACTGAGAGGACCCAGTAAGAGTAAGGCTAAGTTATTTTTGTCTAGTCTGAGGACTAAAGAAGCGAATCAGACTATGCTGCCTCAAGTCTGGAGAATTCCTCCCACCTCCTTCCATTCTTAAAGCGACTCTGTACCCACAATCTGCCCCCACAAACCACTTATACCATCAGATAGCTGCTTTAAATGCACGATCTATCATGGGGTCCGTTCGGCAGGAGATGCAGTTATCGTCTAGAATGTCTGTGCCCTAGGCCTGCCCTTTCTTCCTCCCCGCCCTCTTAATCATTAGGAACACCCTTAGAAAGATTTCTCCTATTCATCACTTGTCTAAACACTGCAGATGTGCCTCAACGATCCAGCACATTTGCACCGCTTAGATCAGTGACAAATAGGAGAATTCCTTTTAAGGGTGTACCTAACAATGAGTAGGGCGGGGAGAAAGAAAGGAAAGGCAGGGCAGACCTAGGGCACAGACACTCTATGCCAGGCCAATTTGACACAGTAATACAAGGTTAAAAGTTGTTTTTTAAGACAATAATTGTATCACCTGCTGAACGGACCCCAGGACAGATCTTGGATTAAAAGTTAACTGACGGTACAAGCGGTTTGGGGGGGGGGGGGGGTCAGATTGTTGCTTTAAAGTAACAGACAGGCTGCTACATTATGCAGCTATGAGTTGTTGTTTTTTTTAGTTTTTAGGGTTTATAAGAAAGCGGACACGGATACCATGCTATCAGCTATTCAGCAGAGGCGCTACACTGGCACAAACGGTAAACCCCAAGTTACTTCACCACCTACTCAAATGAATGGGAGATGAGCTTTGGTAATCTGGGCCACCACTGCACAGAAAATGGTGCAGGGCTTCCAGTAGCCTGATGCAGGTCTCCTGTGCTGGGATGGCATTAGCTTGGCTGTCAGTATGACTGTCAGCACTGGAAAAACCTCTGGTCCTGTCAATTAAGCGATGCGGCGTGTCCTCTCTCCGCTCTGAGTTAGATAAAAAAAGAGTCATGCTTCATAGAGCTCCATTATAAATCTGACTCCTTTTTTTCTAACTCAAAACAGAGAGTGGAAGCGCTGCATAACAGCCCTCTCCCTGCTCGTTCTCACAAACAATATGGGTCTGAACACTCAGACCCAGACCGATCAAAGCTTCAGACATATCTCTAGGACATGTCAAAAGTTTTTTGTAACAAGTAACACTTTACATACAATGAAGAAAAAGGAAGTTTGGGCAATAAGGGGTTAAACACAGTTTCGGGCCAATATCTGTGATTTGTGTATTTGCTAAGCGTGGCGATTCCATAATATTTGCTAGGGGGTTGAATGAGTTCATTAAATAAACAAGTTGACACAGGGGGTGCTGAGATTTCAGCATTTCTTTTTAATGTGAAAATTTATTATTTAACCGAACTATGAAAAAATAAATGATGAACAGAGCAAAATAAATATTTAATGCATTTTCTTGGTAAAATGTTAAAAATTATAATGTATAAAGATGGTTACAAACATAATTAGTTCCAAGTTAACTAATGTGACACTTTGCAAAAAAAAAAAAGTGCACGGAGGCCCCTGGAGCTGCTTAAATTGGGAAGGTTCTTAATAAGCAATGAATGGTTTTGAACCGTGTCTTGTGTTCATTGCTGGAGGTGTTTGTGCTCGCCCCTCAATACCACAAGAGAACACTCCACCATTCCCACCGCAGGCGACACACTGCTCTTTTCATGCACTCGCTCGGATGCCTCTGCTGGCATACTACCAGATACCTTTAACTCATGCTGCTCACGCTCACGAGGAAGCAAAGCTTAACACCCACATGCCTCCGCAGCTACGACTTCAGAACACCAGACCATTTTATTAGAAACACTTAATCACTGAGCTTTGAAGTTTGAAAATATTTGATTGCTGAATAGAAAAAAAAATGAAGGTGAAAAAAATAATATGAGTCTCCGCGATAAGGGATGGTTCTATGCTTCTGATTGTAATGATATATTAAAGAATGACTATTGGAGATATATATTATATATATATATATATATATATATATATATATATATATATATATACACACACACACACACACACACACACACACACACACAGTGGTGCCTTGGATTACGAGCATAATTCGCTCCGGGACCGTGCTTGTAATCCAAATCCACTCTTACACCAAAGCAAATTTTCCCATTAGAAATCATAGAAATGCAGACAATTTGTTCCACACCCCAAAAATAATGATTTATTATTCTGAATAACATGTAAAACAGATTAAACAAACATTCAGAAACAGCAGAATATGTGATATTATAAGGTACTGTACAGTAATGGAGAGGATGGGAAACACAGGGGCTGATAGAGACTGCAGGGAGCAGGAAGCAATGAGCAGGACAGATGTGGGCACATACATGCAGCACTCTCTGTCCGGGGAGTGAGGGGTTACAACTGTCAGTACTGTCCCCTGATGTAAGCCCCAGCCTGAAGTGGATCTACTATGATTTGGAAGGTGAGGGAGACTTCCTGGGTCAGAGTACAGGGCTGTAGACCACGCTATGCAGGCCATGTCCCTCCCCAACTCGCGCTCCCACCCAGTACAGGGAGCTCTTAAACCAAACCAATGCTCTTAAACCAAGTCACAATTTTGAAAAACTGTGAGCTATATATATATATATATATATATATATAAAAGAAAGGTGCCATGCTATAAAAGCTCATGCACATGGCTTTACAATTAAGGTGCAGAACAACCCCCATGGACTTCTATGCAGTAATATCATGCTTCTACCTATATAGCAGAAAAAAAACTGACACGCTTCATCGGATGTCGTATTATTATAGTATTCTTTTCAAGCAGCATTGCTTCAAGGGGAGGATAACCACATAATACAGAGTCATTTTCAGCACAGTGGTTTTCAGCTACATAGTGTGCAGGAAACTGCTGTGCATCTCCATTCAAGTGAACAGGAGCGGCTGCAGTCCATGCCCAGCTGGGCGGTCGGGATTGCCACTGTGCAGGTACAAACAGAGAAGGAGAAGTAGCGCTGCAGCCCCTTCATCCTCAGGACTGATGGGGGGGCCCAGTGATGATGAGTGATCGCTAATATACTAGTGAAACGCCTTCACTTTACGAGACGAGAATACTCCTTTATTGCAAACTGTCTTCAGTGGAGATAATGGTGAATTAGTACCGTCTCTTTACATTTCATAGCTGTAAAATCATAAACTTGATTTAACATCATACCAAGTGTGAAATATCCTCAGTGCTACTTTGTAGGACTTTCTGCACCACTGACAAATGCTTTCTATGACACAACGGCTAGAGCTAGAGAAGGTGGTAAAGGGGATAATAAAACGTTATAATACTGTCAAGATGTGAGTTGTAAAACATGTTACTATTCCGGAAAAATAGGTTTTGACTTTTCATAAAACATCTGTACAAACAGCCAAATACCCCATAGTCTCATAGTTACACACAAAAGGGGCAATTGTTGTCTATGTAAGAGACAGAGCTGTCATATGCCAATGGGTTCCACATACACTGCTACTAATCTTTCAACTTCTGGTTCGCCAAAAAAAACCATAAAACAAGAGGGTCTATAAACAGACAAATGCTAAAAGACTGAAAGAAGCTACAATAAGCAAAACATACGTTGGGCAACATATAGTGATGAATTGTAAAGTGCTGCGGAATCTGTTGGTGCTATATAAATTCAAAATTATTATTATTATTCTCCACAGGATGGCTTATTAGTCAATGACACCCAGCACCACGTCAATAAAGTGTTCACTACCTGCACTACAAAGTGAATGGGGCCAGAAGCAGGTGTCTCCATCCACTGTATAGTGGTCAGATCTGGATACTGCAGCTCAGATGCCATTCATGTGCACAGGAGCTGAGGTGCAGTTACACAGCGCCACCACTACACGGTGAACAAAGCCAAGTGCTTCCAGCCTCACTAACTGTGTGGTGTGGGTGCTGAACAGCTGATCAGTGACTGAGGAGCTATCCTGTGGATAGCCCAACTGTATTTTTGAGGGCAAAGGGTTAATTTGCAGTACAGCACTATAGGCAACATGAGGAGAAAGAAGAGGGTTATTGGTGCACTGAGTGCTATGTGAGCAGAAAGGAAGGCAAACAGTAGCAGAGGGAACCATAGCAAAGAAGAGGCTTAGGGCCAGTTCACACTAAAGAATCAGCGCTGAATCAGCTGAAGCTAATGTATTTTTCAATTTTTTTTCAATTAAATTCCACGCTAAATTTCCACGAGTATTCTGCGTGTAATCCGCACTGAAAAAATTCAGAGCGGAAACTCACTGCTCATTTCATTTTGATGGGATTTTGCCAGTGGAATCCGCCAGCAGAATTAACATGTCAATTCTTCTGACGGACAGCGGATCCACCGTGGAAATTCTGCTGTGTGAACTGCAGAGCGCAAATTCCATTGAACTCTGTACTATGTTTCCAGGCGTAATTTTCAGTGAGAAATCAGGGCCAATTCACACTTGGCGAAACTGGTGGAATTCTCCGTTGCGGAATCCCACCAGCCTCTGTGGCATACTGGCTGTCTATGGGAGGCTCACGCGCCTCTCCGCTCGGAAGCCTCCCATAGACAGCCAGTATGACACAGAGGCTGTCGGGATTCCACCGTGGAGAGTTGCACCAGTTTTGCTCCGCGTGAACTGGCCCTTATACTACAAACATGAATTGAATTTATAAACTTCATACAGATGTGATCCTTATTATATTTGAACCCCATCAACATGGCAGGACCAAAGCCAGGTAGGATGAACCCAAGTTTGCTCACCTCTACCATATACTATACATGCTTCATACTCTACATTGATAACTAGAGATGAGCAAACCTGGAGCATGCTCGAGTCCATCCGAACCCGAACTTTTGATTAGCGGTGGCTGCTGAAGTTGGACAAAGCCCTAAGGCTATGTGGAAAACATGGATATAGTCATTAGCTGTATCCATGTTTTCCAGACAACCTTAGAGCTTTATCCAAGTTCTGCAGCCCCAGCTAATCAAATACAGAACGTTCGGGTTTGGATGGACTCGAACCCGAACCCTGGTTCGCTCGTCTCTATTTATAACGTTTCATCCTGTCCTACCGGGTGTTTAATAATTAGCATAAACCTTTGTGAAAATAGATGTCTAATACGAACGTATTATAAATTATCATTCTGAGCCACTGCATGCCCAATGTCACCAATATTTTACCACATTCCCACACCTGCCCAGGGCCCGCAGCTACAGACAGGACTGCAGGTGTGCACCTGCAGCTGTCTGCAACCTGTGTGCAAGGGCACAGACCCCTGCCGCATGCTGCAGATGTGGACCGTATTATGGCTCGCCAGTACTTTTTGTCGCACAGCCCCAACACACATCCATAGGGTACCAATATGTGTATGGGAACATAAAAGGGAAGGGGTACACATATGCAGACTGATTTAACGGAAGTGTGAAAGGGGCCTTATGACAAACTTTTCAGACAAACATCCATCTCAGAATAACCAAATGAAGGTAGTAGAATGTAATAAATATGAAGAACCAAGCAAGAACGGGGTAATTATAAAGGACAAATTGAAAAACATTCGTCTGCTACCACAATCCTCCCCAAATATTCCTATCTACATATACCCAGGTACACAGCATGTGAGGACAACATCAAATTCAGCCGCTTACATCTAGACAACCAGGATTCATACAAAAGCAATTTCAGTATGTAAATGTGGATGACGGCAGCAAGGCTTCATCATTATTAAGAGGCTCATGAGGCAGAAAAAAAACGTGTCTCTCTGATCCATTTAAATAAAGATCAATAATTGTCTTGCTTCAGCTCGCTGCTTAAAACCTCATTAATTCTGTGTCCAGTAATCCGCCGGCCTCTACAAATTCATTTAGCTTCTTATTAGAAACATATTTATTGAATATGCCGTCATATATATATGGGGACATAATCACTGGCAAAAACTGCCCTGAAAAAGAAGGTCATTAACGCGGTTCATTCTGAGTATAAGGATTCTCATTTTATAGAATGGAATTTTTTTTTTTTTTTAAGCCGAAAGCAGTTTTTTTTTTCTGTAGGTGCATAATGAGGCAAAATGACATTAACTGGCCCAGTACCAAGATATTGTAAGGCTTTTGTCGAAAACTTCAAGTCAAGCAGACAAAATGACATAAAATTGGTTTTCTACAAATGATTATGTGAGATGAACACTCCAGAATGTAACAAGAAGACCCATTTAACCAGCAATAGTAAAACATCCAAATTTCCGAGCTTATGAGCCATTACTGTCAACTGGGACCATCTGACTCATGAATTACTTACAGAATGCAACTTACGCTGCATTGCCGATTATATTAGGGAAAATGCATAAGCAGAGATTCCTTATTACAGGTGTATTAATGGAAATGCATTCTTTACAAGCGGTACAAATCAGGCTATAACCTGCAGGGAAGGAATTTTTAATCACATTTCCTTGTCCTGGGGAACTATACACTGAAATGTACAGTAGCTTCTATTCTCCGACAGACAAAGCTGTCGTAAATCCACTGTCCTATCATATCATGGCAGTGTGTCTGCAGCAATTTAGATAGGATTATATAAGGGAATTAGGGATACCTCAGTCTATTACAATCCTAAACCTTGCTCACAACCAGAATTTTACTTGTACAGGTATACACAATGTAAAGAAACAATGTAAGAACCTGTGGGTTAACACCTCCAAACACTGATGAACTGTGGTTAGAAAGGCTATCATTGTGACGATACTAGCTGGGAGCAAAGAGGGTCATTGGTGCCCAGTGATGGCTCTTACCAGTGCTATACACTAAGCACCAATGCTGTACTTGGTGCAAATAATTTTAATGGTGGCATCAGATAAATGAGAAATGTCAGTGCCACTTCTTTATTTACACAGGCCAGTATGCTAGTTCAGAAATTAGCAAAATGTACTGTAAATGGACATTGTAAATTAGTGTCATGGTACAGCCATCGTTTGAGGAAAAAAATCTGCCCTTATTTCATGGCCAATGGCAACACAAACTTGAAAGTAAACCTGTGGTGTCACTAATAAATTTGTGCGGTCATAGCGCCATAGATCATAGCACATAGGCAAGGTTTCATCTGCATGCCATTAAGACTGCACCCAGGAGACCCTACGCCAGAGATGGGGAACTTTGGCTTTGGCTGTCCAGGCATGATGGGAATTGTAGATTTGCAACAGCTGGAGGGCCAAAGGTTCCCCATCTCTGCTCTATGCTGAGACTGGAATTATCCACAGTATGTGGTTCTTATTTTGGTCAGTATTTTTAACAAAACCAAGACTAGAACCAACAAAGAAAAAAAAAAGGTAAAAAAAAAAGTATTCTGGATAGAGGCGCTGCATCTGGATAAACTGAAGAAATTTTATTGCACCATACAACAAAAAAGTTTGTTTGAGAACGGAATGTCTTCTTCATTAGGTCAGTGCATAGCTCAACACATAACAGAAGCATGTTTAGAAGAATCGCTCGACTGACGTTCTTTTAAACGTGCTTCTGTTATGTGCTGAGGTATACTGTACACTGACACGATGATGAAGAAGACATTCCGTTCTCGAAACAAACTTTTTGGTCGTATGGTGCAATAAAATTTCTTCAGTTAATCCAGATGCAGCGCCTCCAACCAGATGGCACTTTTAGCCTCCTTTCTTCGATGTCTTCTCGGGTTCACCCATACCGGTCATGATTACGGGCAGTAGCCCTGGAACAATATTCCAATTGAAATTTTTCCTTCTATATGCATACAGGTGTTGGGCCCTTGGTACAACCCTCTCAGGTGAATAAGTTCTCTCTACCTTGCTTCCTTTTTCTGCTATAGCTTGAGGTTCTGCACATGAGCGCCTTGTTTTGCTTTCTTCTCAAGAGTGGAACCAACACAAAGAGAAACTGTAATGGAAAGATTTTGTAAAACTTCCAATGAGCACCTACTTTTCTGTGTTTTGGACCAACTCCAAAATAAGTTAGGATGTCAGACAAGAGATAAACCCCTACAGAGAGAGTTAAGCATAAATTCAGTCAGTGGTGGCCTTTCCCCGTCCCCCTCATCAATCTTGAATGACAGATGTCTGAGTCCAAGGAAAAATCTATCAACTGAGGGTGGCCGGTCAGGCAAAAGCCACAGAGAATAGCCCTAACGACTCGCAGCTTAAGCAGCATGAAAGCGTTGGTAAATCCCTTTAAGGGAGTTGACTCAGGGCAGCCACTGTTGTGTAGAATACCGTATACCATCAATTTCCAATTGGTGACGATGCGGTGCCTTTAGGAAATGCAATGCTAGATCAAAGCTGGTCAGGTAACTTTTTCTGAACAAAAGATGGTGTGATGCTTTCCTATCATAAAGGCCTTTGGTAGGGGGTCATGGTATGGGGGGTCACATACCTAAATGAGAGGCTATCACTGTGTGCATGAGTGAAATATAATGCCCCACAAACAAATAAAACAATGCTGAAGGCAAATACTAAGAAAGTCACAAAAAGATAAGGGATGCCATGTTAAATATAAGCTAGACAGAGCCAATCAGAAAATTAAGACGTTTTACAACTGAAGTGATTACTTACTTTTCATATGTAAATACAAGTCTTATGATTGAAACCCATATAATCATAATCAAAGCTCAGCTTCATTATTGCAACGTCAAATTTCTTCTAAGACTCACTCTGCATTGTCACCTGGGTACAGGTGTGACTGCTGGGCTGTGGCTGATTGCTAAATAAGGCCAATAAATGTTCTTTTGAGTCTTGACATTTGGATAGGAAAGAAAGGAGCCTATGGCTGAACAGAACAGCATGGATCCCATCCAACAAGCCTACAGCAAACCTTGACTTTTACACTGCAGAGTAAGTGCTCACAAGCAGTCTCCAGTAAACGACCATGAAAAATGGTGATCCCTCTAGGAAGCAATTTCATGCTACTGTTCAACATTAATCTTCTACAATATCCAATCTATCGGAATAAGGGGTATATTTATACACTATACTTATTTTTTTTTTTTTAGAGTATGAGTCACAGCTGCTCTTTGCCAGATCAGCAGCTGTAAAAATACATGACATAAATTTTTGTTTTTTGGTATAAAAAGTCTTTATAATGTACGTAAACACTTTATGAATTCTACGTAGTGCGACGGAGGGCCAAAGCCTATGCTATCAATGGCTTCACTCAGTGCCGCTCCGAAGCACAACGGCGCATATGCATATCGAGCAGCGGGAGCGTGCGCGCACTACACAGAACCAGGAAGCTACAGATGACGGCACCAGGAGGCCGGGGGACGGGCGGCATAAATATTCAATACAAGCTGGGAGGAGGTAGTGGTGAGGCGGGCCAAAGTGAGGCACAAAGCCATCACCACTCCCCCTCTTTGACAGTTATGAAGATAAATTACAGAAAGTACAGCACCGATCGGGAAAATAGAGGTATGAGCCGGCACTGGAAAACATAGACCTTCCTCACACTGTCAGCACCTCAGACCAAGAATAGGTGCTGACAGATTCCCTTTAACTTTAAACAGGTCTTTGTGGCACATCAAAGGACAATTTAAATAACTGTAAGGGCCTGATATGGGGCTATGCAAAGACGCAAGTAAGCTGGGCTGCACGAATGATAACTGGTTCGTTTGTGCAGCCATTCAAATGTATTGCTATTGGCCGCACATCCCATTCACACAGCATTTCTAGCAACACTCCTTGTCGATGACCAGCCTGTGTAAAAGGTCCTCAACATTTTAAGGAGATCTAAAAGGAAGCCAAGCTGAATTTTGCACATATGCACAAAGCATATCTAAAGTTATCGATTGAGTGCGACCTAACTCATCCTTACCATACAAAGTAAACATGCCCATATGATGTGTTATTCCAGGCGAGTAGAAGGTGATAACCGCCATAAGGCCAAGGGGAAGAATTACCAAGCCTATATAACATATCTGCTTCCCAAGATAAGATTACTGGTCAAAAAGTCCCAGCTACAGCAGGCTGCGACAATCTATAGGATATGTTTGTTTAATATCAGCTGAAAGAAGCAAACAAGAATTACAAACTGGTAGGACTTTCCACATATGTTCTAGGGAGGCTATAAACCCATCAGTCCCTGAAATGTCTACATCAGAAAGTACGATATACAAGATAGTAAAGAGTGACTTATTGCTTTAATTACCCGTGTAATGTAAAAGTTTCATCTGTCGGTAAAGCTATGGATAAGAGAGGTACAAAACAGCAGCAATAGATACAACAAATACGGTAGCAATAAACAGATTAGAAACCGTGTAACCAAAATAGAAGCTCAGAATTTTAATTTCCTAAAAGGAAATGTACAAGCATATTACATAACGTGTTACCGATTACCAATGTCAAATACGACTATTATGCCTTGATGTAGGTTTATTGGGCCAAGTGTGTATTCTTGGCTGGCTGCTGCGTCATAAAACTGTGACCGGTTACAAAGGCTTAATAAGCTCAGCAATATTACAATGCAAAAAAAAGCATGCATAGCAGCTATAAACTAGAATTTACAGGGATGATTATCCCCTGGCACTGCAAGGTCTGTGGAACTGTGAAGAACGTAGCTGTTGGGCACAACGATAAGGACTACGCATGCTGAACTGCCAGGATATGCAGGTGGTGCAGCTTTTAAGCCAATGCCACTAAAAGAGTAGCTAGAAAACCAGGACACAGAGGGAACAATAAAAGGTCATATCCAGAGTCTGTCAAAGAGAAGGGAACTCATTCAGGTGAATTGAATATTTAGAATCTTAAAGTGTAGAGATGCCTCCAATGGACCTTGGAAATTAACAGCAGCAGTTGTGGCCAGTTAATGAAAATGAGACCTTATCCTAACATATCATTCATTACTGTTAAATCTAGGCTAGGACTAAATCTAGGCTAGAGCTAAACGTCAAATCTAAGCTAGAGCTAAATCTAGGCTGGGGCTAATGGTCCGTTTACACGAAGCGATAATTCGCCCAATCGAACGATTAACGATTTCTAAATAACAATGTTTTTTTTATAACAATCAGCGTTTAGACGGAACGATATATCATTTGGAAAAATCGTTATTGGGATCGTTTTAACATTGCTTAAGCCCATCTCACACAAAGGGGGAATCGGTGAAAGACTGTTTAGACGAAGCGATCTGCAAATTTTCAGCGAACGACCAACGACAATTTGAGAACTTGTTGAAAGATCACGATGAACAATTTATCTCTCGTCGCTCGATCGTTTGCTGTGTTTACACAAGCCGATTATCGCTCATATGTGATCGTTATCGCTAAAAATTTGAATGATAATCATTCTGTGTAAATGCCCCATAATATAGATTTTTTGTGACTTCAAGGTCATACTCTTCACAGCTTGTGGGTCACAACACAACTATATATTTACTTTATTAAATGCAAGGCAGGAAAATGCAGGCACCATGATTTTGAAAAGTTGGCAGCCTGCAGGGGGAGGGGGGAAATTGATTACAAGCAACAACTTCGCTCTCCCTGTGCCCGCGGAGAGCGGCCACAGAACCCCCGCTGGGCTCTGGAATCTCCACATTATGATTCGGCTGATGGACTGGCTGCTCAGTTAGTCAGTGACTGGGGCAGGACGCCGCTCCAGTCACTGATTGGCTGAGTGGCCAGTCCATCAGCTGGGACAAACATTTCCCCCCGTCATTACAACTAGGGCAAAAATGACTTCCGGCAGGGCCCCGAGGTCGCTCCAGCTGCTCACTGCGGGCACGGGGAGAGGTGAGTTCCTACTTGTAATCAATTTCCCCCCTCCCCCTGCAGGCTGCCGGGTTTCAGAAATTGCCAGACTTCTCCGTTAATAAGGACACACAGTAGTTTGTAATCCCCACACACACAGAAGAAAATGGTTTCCTACAAATGTGATTTTATTTAGGATTCAATTTGAGCAAATAGAACAGCAGGACCCCTCACTTCAGACCCTGTAAATGTAATTTTATAGAGCCCCCTGTCATCAGACTAGACCAGCGCCCAAGATCATGTGATTACTACTATTGCATAGTTTCTTGAAGTGTAATTTTGTATATATATTTACTCAGTCTCCAGGCAGTCTGCTGAGTGGTAAAAGACCAGAGACTAAAGGCCTTGTTACACGAAAACGATTATCGGCCATATTAGGCCACTACGGCCGATAATCGTCTTGTGTAATAGAAGGCAGCGATCAGCCGACATGAAAATTCTAAATTAGAACATCCACCATAGTAGGATGGACCGAGCAATGACAAATAATGCATAAGCCGCCCACACATACAGGACAGCTGTCAATTACTTTCTTTTCTGACGCCTTCATACACCAAAGAAGCTGCCCTTGTCTCCATGGAAAACAATGGAATTGTAATATGTATGGTCAGCATGCGAATAGAAATAAAAGACCAAGAACGGCATTTCGGTGTATGTGTATAATAAATTAAACCAGTGAACTGAGTAGTTTATGTATATATTGCTTTTCATGCATAGCAATCCAGATGGCTGTTACAGAGCTCCATATGGGAGCAGTGCATGTTGTACCGAGAGTCGGATTAGGTGTTGTCAGGACAAAGCCGTAAAACCTTGGCACTAAAGCGGAGCATGATACACAGTTATGTAGATCCAGCTAGTTGCAATTGTCAGTGGATATGAATGCTAGATACAGGGTATGTCAATTACTGAAGTAATACAGTATACATATCAATCTAAGCTAGTAACACATAGTTATACTGTTCATGTCATTTGGGGCTCTCTTAGGCTGGGTGCACACACATGCATCAGTTTTTTTGCAAAACCAGATGAAAACAAAAACAGATTGCAAATAAGTAGTGTGAACCCAGCCTTAGGCAGCATTTTCATGTTCCATATTGCGGCTGTAATTGCAGACCTACAATTATGGGAAGCATTACGGACCTATTCATGTAAATGCCCCCGTTCACATGTTCAGTATGTCTTACAGGTTCATGATTCAAGTATGGATCCGCTATTGAACAGGTCCATAGACTGCAGATGCCCTAGGATGAATTTCCGTAGACTGTCCCTAGCTATGGGTCTGTGGCTATGGACAGCCTACGGAACATGTAAATGAGGCCTTAGACTGTTGGCAAATTGAGTGTCTAGGCTTTGCCATGTGATGACTGTGCCTGACATGACAAATCAAAAGTTTATGATCACAGCCGCTCTAAATGCTGAGACCCCCTGTGATCGGGAGATTTAGCCGAGGAGAATGAGCGGCAGCCGTATCATTCACTCCCTCTCCCATAACGGCCAATTCCAACAATGTACGTCTATGAGGCTACAATGTCAGAATTATCAGCTAGCTGGGGAGTGAATCACGCTGCTGCCGTGTTCTCTGCCTGGCTATTTCTCCCAATCACAGTGGGTCTCAGCAGTTAGAAAAAACCTGCCATGAAGACTGGAAATGCTGATCACATGGCAACACCAAGATGGTCAATTTACAAATAAATTTAGAGACCAAAGTATCAATTAGGATCAAATGATGTAAACAAAGAAACAACAACAAAAGTGCAAAATGTGTGAACCTGGACTTTTTGATATGGTACCCAGCAGCACAGTATAGATCTACCATGCAGCTCCCTGAGCATACCAGCCCCATCTGCGGCTGTAGTTTTACATCTAGGAAAAAGGAGTTTTATTCCAGCGTACAAAGCCGGGAGAGGGGCAGCACTAGTCATCTGGGCAGGGAGCCGCCCCTGACTAGTCCCGGCTATCTGCCTCTCAGCATGCAGTGCTAGAATGATTGACAGGAAGAGAGGCCACTAACTGGTCTCTCTGCCTATCAATCATCCCCGCAGAGCGCGCTGACAGGCTCTCCGCCCAGATGACTAGTTGCCGTCCCTCTCCTTTTTCCCCCTCATGTAAAGCTACAACCGCAGATCTATATTGTGCATCTGGGAACCATATCAAAACAATCATGCTGATCAGTTCCCTTTAATGTAGTGCTCTGCATGGCACTGTCCTGCCCCAGAGTGCCGATCTAGCCATCTCCCAGCCGGCCTGCTTCACTGTTAATCATTAGAAGGGGCGGGCCAGCCAGGGGTGGATCGGTACTCTCGGGCGGGGAAGTGCTTCAAACAGCCTTACTGTACAGAGTGCTACATTAAAACTGCACAGGAACGGCACTTAAGATGAAGGTAAGAGACATACCTTTATCATCAGTGCCGCATGCGCAATAAGGGGGATATCAGCAGGTTAGATTCGTCTAAGGTTAGATGGAGAGCCATAGTTTATTTTGTGTGTGTGTGTGTGTGTGTGTGTGTGTAAAAACCATATTTAGTACGGCTATGTGCATAGTTGTCTAACTATTAGGGTATGTTCACATTAAGCAAATGTGGCAGAATTCCGGAATCCCGCCTGCCTCACTGTTAAACGGCATCTCTATGGGAGGGCTCGCGTGTCTCCGCTCAAAGAATTTACATGTCAATTTTTTGAGCAGAGGCACACGAGCACCCCCATAGACATGCCTTTCAGGCAGGCGGGATTCCGGAATCCCGACAAAATTTGCTCAGTGTGAACATACCCTAATAGTTAGGCAACTATGCACATGGCCGTACTAAATATGGTTTTTACACACACACACAAAAAAAAAGCTATGGCTCTCCATCTGTTGCAAGACTACACTATGAACTGTCTGACTTATTACAATGAGATCAGCTGAAGTCAGTGTTTCCCACTGGCACTAAAGGGAAACTACACTGGACCGTCAGATATATGTGAACAGGCCCTAAGATATACATATTACACAAAAAATTTTAGACAAGACCCAGATTAAATCTATTACACAAACAACGTGCTTCTGTATACATGTAAGTACAAGTTTTAAAATACATTGCTCAAACAGTAAGAAATATAATGATTGCCAGAGGCAATTTGAAGGGGCTTTCAAGCAGCGGTATGAATCAGATTTGGTTCTGCCAGTTCAAAAGCTACTTCTCCCCAAATCAAATAATATATTTACAAAGGGCAGGAGAGCCCAGAAGGAAATTTCTGTACAAAGATGTTAGATGTAGCGTATGAAACACAGTGGGTCAGAACAACATCAAGTGTCCTAGGGAGCTGCTGTGCAATATGCATCGTAAAATAGATGGGCCAAAGGTTAATTCCCCACAATAGTCCCTGCTTTCCATATTAACAGTGAGCGGGAATAACCAGAGATGAATACATGCACAATGCAACCTAAAAGTCAATCAAATAAATGTTATGAAAGTATCCTCCATCTGTAATGGCTGATCCAAAAAGGCTTGAATAGGATACACATAGGATAAGCACCAGAAGCAAAAAACAACATAAGCCATATAAATAAATAAAACCAAAACCATAATTGTGTTTTTATACCACTTTATGGTTTTGGATGACCCAATTCCAACACTATTTTTATGTTGTGCTATACCCACCGTTCCCTATTATAGGGATTTATATACTTGGATTACTATCTCCACTTTTCCCTGAATAGCCACATAGGCATGAACGTTATTTAAAAAAGGGGCCCAGTTCGCTCAGTGTAATAGAGACAATGATCAGCAGATGAAAAGATTATCGGCTGATCATTGCTTTAGGCCCAAACCTAAAATCATCAGCCGCTGACCGCGCATCGCTACGTTTAATAGCGATGCGCGGCTGGCGGCTGATGATTCTGCAAACAGTATACATTACTTATCCAAGTTCCAGGGCTCCTCCTGCAGTATCCTTCTCAGGTCCTGCGCGCTGCGGCTTCAGAGCAGCCTGGTAGCGGCAGTCCCGGCCATGTATAGGTAATGCAAGGACATCAGTAACAATGTCCATAGAGCCCTTGCTTAACAATTATCGGGCCGTGTAATAGGCCCAGTAAACAAACAGCAATCTACCAGATCGGCGCTCGGTTACAGTATTCATCGGGCCCCCTTTGGGCTGTGTAATAGGACCCTTAGGAATGGTAAGTACAAGGTTATGGGTGTGTGCATCCAACTTCTTTAGCCACTGGTATTCAAACGCTTCACACTCAAATTCGGATGGATCCGAGCATGCTCGAGGTTCGCTCATCTCTACCGACCGACTGGCTATCTATTAGATAGAGTCTACCAAGTCTGCCAAAATAGTTTTGCTACAAGCTCATTGTGATAGCTAATAGGACAGCCATATCTACAAAGTCAATAAGAATTAACATCCCTATACACCTTATAATTTTGTCGGCCGTACCGACCAAGGTGTATGAGGCTCTTGCAAACAACCATCGACAGATGATGTCGGTGATGATGGGGGTCATCTGGGAGGGATAAGCTGTAGCCAGAGCTCTCTAGCTGTGGCTTAACCATCACCTTACCATAGAGAACATAGAAATGCTCGGCCGTGACGAACATTTCTGTGTATGGGAGGACAGGAGCCCGTTGGGAAAGATAACAGACGGCTGATCATTTATTGAAGGTGTACGGTCAGCTCTCTGCAGTCATATGAGAATAATGCATTATAGAAAACATATTACAAAACTAATCATTTATTAACTATAGATGTTACCCTAATGCACTTTATTACGTGTGCAGTATAGTCTATATGCCTGGAGCTCACACATAATACAGCTACAACCAGCCATGCCTACATCTTTCTATGAAATGGAAATAAGCTTGATATGCTGCAATTTGGAATTCTGGTAAAAAAACAAGTTATTTTTTCTTCAGTGATCCGTGCCTGTCTGGAGTTTTCCTTCCTCTAGCTTAACAGCGGTAGGGAAAAACAAGACTAATGTTAAACAATATGAAGTCAGGTTGTACTGTCGGGGCAGAATTTTCACACCGTTAATGTCTTCGGAGCTTGACGCTCTGATATATAATCACTAGAAGAGCAGCCGGGTGGGATGCTACCAGCATCCTGTCTACAGTTCTGAACTGAAAATTGCTATAAAATGCTCCTATACACTGGTCCTTTGCCAGACATAATAATGGAGAATGTATTGCCCATTAAATTCTACATGTCGCAATGTTCTTTCTTGTGCCAGAGCCAATGACGGGGAGTAATGGTAGGAAACTTTGTATAGTATCTTATAATAAATGTGACTGTCGCTCAGTGTGTAATGATGACAATTATTCTGCAGTAATTATCATTACCTTTGACCATAACACCACTGTATTGTGCATTATAATAGCTACTGAAACTTACACTATCTGTGTGAACCATGCTGTGCAATCTAATAAGAGCCAGGCAGCAGCACACTGCATATTACTGTATATGACATGTATTCCTAAGTACAGGGATAACATAATGAACATTATGTTCAGCAAGAGGGTGCTGAATCTCCTATGAAGCCGAAGCCTTTAAAAGGTTGAACAGTTGAGCTGCAGTAACTAGGCCCGGCCACTAAAAGGTGAATAGAGACGCCAGCTTGCGGCCCCATTCACTGTGTAGTCGGGGCGTTGAACAGTTGATTGGTGGGGGTGCTGGGTGTTAACACCCTGTCGAACACCCAGTGGATAGCTCATCAATCTGTTTTGCCTGGAAAACTCCTTTAAATAAAACCCAAAGACATATAGCTTACTAGTAAAGTGTTATCACTAATTCTACGGGTTATACCATGCTTTTACTTGTCTCACACCTTGCAGACAGATGTGTAGTCCTTTTTAATTATTATTTTATATCAAGCCATGTCCATGATTGATATCACGCCTACAACACCATTTTTGGGGGCGACATTTAGGGAAGAATGAGTTGTGTTTACAGCATGCTGCCTTATGCTAAGCAATGCCACAGGCAGAGGAGCAGAAAGCGAAAAGGTATAGCACCTACTGCACACTGATTTGCTCTGTAGAGGAGGTAGGTGGGCGAAGAAAATCTAAGGGAAAGAAACGCATTTTGGGAAACATACCACTGAGCAACTGCTCAACCAGAAAATGTAGTGATTATTTGAAATAGGAAGAAATGCACTGTGATCCCAAGATACAGCCTGGAGGAGTGCGTGGCAGTGCACGCCACTCCCCAGCCAGTAACATTTAACTTGCTCCATAGTCGCAGCAAGTCTTCAGAGTGATCAGTCAGCTTCGACGTGTCTGATAACAAAGAAAGAAGTGTAAAGCTTCAAAATTATCCATGGATCATACATGGTCTTTTGGGACTGTTCAGGAGTAATTTTTTCTGTTCTATAGCGCTGGATTTTCCAGGTTGAGACAGACTATTATTCTATTATTAAAGGGGTTGGTCACTTTATAGTATAATAGTTCAGTGTACAGTATAAGTAACTCTACTCAGTGTATGTTCTGACAGTGGCTCCCTGTGTACCTCATAGAGCTAAAATCAGACTCCCCTCCTCCAGACTGGGCTGTCCTGCTCTGTGGTGAGTCTGTCCATAAGACCGCCAACATGGAGGGGCATATGACCATGCCTGGCCCCCCAGTGTCCACCAGTGGGCCTGTATATTTCTATAGAGGACACTGGGAGGCAGGCCATGGTCACATGCTCCTCCAGGTCGGCCATCTTATGGACAGACTCACCACAGAGCAGGGCAGCCCAGTCTGAAGGAGGGGAATCTGATTTTAGCTCTGAGTAACACAGTGAGCTGCTCTCAGTAAATAATGTGAATACACTTACTTATACTACACACAAAACAATGTTACTAAAAAGTGGCCGCCCCCTTTAAGCAAAAGTATACTAAAAAATGTATGTGCTACAATGCACAATGGTCAACAAAAAAGTTACAGAAGTGCTGACACTACCTAAACCCAAAACACGGTTAGATTGCAGTCATGAAAACTTGTAATCCACTGTTTGTAGGTGAAGATAACCTCATCCCGGATGTGTATGAATAAAGCAGATTTAGCCGTGCTTTTGCACAAAGCAGGTTATTCATGAACAACAGGCAAAGCAGACTTGCAGAATAGTCTTTTGGCAAGAACATTGTGATTTGACTGCCATTTGTGCAATGTGTAGACTGTTTGTACAGATATGTAGACTGTTTGTTCAGCGCTCTGCAGGATTTCGGATTTATGTTGGGAGCGCACATATGGTAGCAGGTAAAATATCACTTCAGCATTATTCTTTTTACTCTACATTTTACTGTATATTCCAGTTTTTAAACATATGTGAAGCCACACATTTTACAGATCTGATTCCTCGTGCAGATCCATGAGTTAAACTTGTTGCAGAAGTAGAAGATAGGAAAGAAAGACACAACCAATACTCTGTTATTATGCAACAAAGTATATTCATATCTATATAGAGGGCAATGTTCTGAGCCTCGGTCATATCTGAGAATGACAGAAACTAAATAGGAACCTGAATGACTTCACTATACATTAGTGGGATCCATCAGAGAAGTCTATAATAGAGATGAGTGAATTTACAGTAAGTTTGGGTTCCCACCAAGATGATCGCTTGGCATTTGACTTCCGAAGCCAAGAAAAGATAGATGCAGTCCCCATGGCTGCATCCATCTTCTTCGGGCTCTGCAATTCAAACGCCAAGCAATAGGGTTTGTGGGAACCCAAACTGTAAGTTCACTTATTTATAGTCTGTAGCATGTGAATAAGCTTATCTGCTACTCTAATCCACTGCAAATTTTCCCTACTCAGGTAACTCCTAGAGCGATTCCGTCCCACAGGATTTACCCTAAGTCTACCTATGGAATTAGGGCCACAACTAAAGTGCTGCACTATATAGTGAGTCTAAATAATAATCCCATTGATTTCAAGAGGATTATACAGTAGATGATTATAAGTCCCTGGTCACAATTTGACTCATTATTTATCTCCATTGGTTGCACGGGTTGCTTAACCTCCTAAGGTAGGAGCCAATTTTCGTTTTTGCGTTTTTTCCTCCTTGTGTTTAAAAGGCCATAGCACTTGCATTTTTCCACCTAGAAACCCACATGAGCCCTTATTTTTTGCGTCAATAATTGTACTTTGCAATGACAGGCTGAATTTTTGCATAAATTATACTGCGAAACCAGGAAAAAAAATCAATGTGTGGTGAAATTGAACAAAAAAACGCATTTCTTTTATTTGGGGGGTATTTGTTTTTACCCCATTCGCCCTGGGGTTCCTCAAGTCGTTACGATTACAACGATATATAACATGTATAACTTTGCTTTTATCTGATGGCTTGTAAAAAATTCAAACCATTGTTAACAAATATATGTTCCTTAAAATCGCTCTATTCCCAGGCTTATAACGCTTTTATCCTTTGGTCTATGTGTTAGGTGTCATTTTTTGCGCCATGATGTGTTCTTTCTATCGGTACCTTGATTGCGCATATACGACTTTTTGATCGCTTTTTATTACATTTTTTCTGGATTTGATGCAACCAAAAATGCGCAACTTTGCACTTTGGGATTTTTTTGCGCTTACGCCATTTACCATGCGAGATCAGGAATGTAATTAATTAATAGTTCGGGCGATTACGCATGTGGCGATAGCAAACATGTTTATTTATTTACTTTTATTTCAAACATGGGAAAAGGGGGGTGAGTCAAACTTTTATTAGTGGAGGGAATTTTTACAAATAACACTTTTTTTTTTTTTACACTTATACTAGAAGCCCCCCTGGGGTTAGGGTTATTCCCCCTGGGGGACTTCTAGTATAAGTATACTGATCTCTCATTGAGATCTTTGCTGTATACTTATACAGCAAAGATCAATGAGATCGGCACTCGTTTGCTTTCGGCTGCTGCAGCCGAAAGCGTCCGAGCGCCGAGTCGGGATTAGCGCCATTTTGGCGAAGACCCCGGCAGGTAAAGGATGTGTGGATCGCTCCTCCGGGACAACGGAGGCAATACAATACTTTAATAAAAATTTTCATTGGACTTCTCTTTTAAGACCTTGCTTCCAACAGGAATTATAATTGTAGTGTCACCGTTACAATGATCACAATTCCCAACCAAATGTTACCATGTAGTTCTCGCTTGAAATGAGAAACTTAGAGCATTTAGCATTCATAAGATAGAGATGAAAATGTCCAAGTTTAAACCATATTATGGTGCGTTTAAACGAAACGATAATTGACCCGATCGTACGATTAACGATGTCGGAGTAACGATTTTTTTTTCATAACGATCAGGGTTTTTTACGGTACGATATATCGTACGGAAAATTCGTTTTGCGATCGTTTAAGCCTATCTCACACATTGGTTAAATCGGCTAAGGACTGTTCACACGGAGCGATTTGCGAAATTTTTGCGAACGACGATTTGATAACATGTTGAAAGATCAAAATGAGCGATGTATCGTTCGTCGTTTCATCGTTCGCTGCGTTTACACGTACGATTATCGTTCGAATTCAATCGTTATCGCGCAAATTCGCACGATAATAGTTACGTGTAAACGCACCAATAAGCAGTGTTTCCCAACTCCAGAACAACCAACAGGCCAGGATTTGAGGATATTCCATACAAAAAAAACCTGGGATACTACCTGATGCACACAGTATAATTATATCACCTGTGAAATACTAAGAATGTCATCAAAACATGACCTGTGGGTGGTCTTTTAGCACTGGAGTTGGGGGGCACTGATATAAAGAGAGCTTTTCTGTAACTACTTTTTATTTTTCTACCACTAATTTTATTGAATACACAACTAGTTTTCCCAAAGGTTCGATAAGACTGCCGGGTGTTTCTTCTGCACACAGATTGCTAGCGGAACTCACTAAACGGAAAATGAAAATTAAAAAAAAATATATAGATTTCTGGAGGATTTCTCATCCTAGTATTTGAATGTTTTATGCTATTTGTTCAGGACAAGCAAAGCCAGGATAACTGATGTAAAGGGAGTATAGTCTGACATTTGTTGTGCGGGGTATACATTATTTATTGTATTACTGTATTCCCTCTAAAGCTTTTATTGCTAATAATAATTCTTCTTCACAGATACTTTGATGTTTAATGAATCATTCAGTATATAATTTCCAAGAAGGTTCAGATTAGTAGAGGTGCTTATTGGAACAGAATAGCAATGATGTATGTGGGCGTCTTGGCTTCTGACACCTTGATGACAGGATTAGAGCCAAGTAAGGCTTCATTCACACATCTGTAGCGATCTGCAACACACTGACCTATTCATTGAAGAATAGTAATCCGTGCCACAATCTTGAGTCCATACTAGGACCTACCTTTTTTTTTTTGTACAGATCACGGCCCCGTAATCCGTACGGTTGCGTGAACAGGTCCATTCAAATTAACGGGTCTGCAAAACTACAGACATGTGAATGTAGCCTAAGATGATCGTAACATTGCTAAATGTTTTCATGTTCGTATCCAATAGCCCAAACTAACAGCATCATTGGGATATATGATGTTTATACATTGGGTCATTATACCCATAGATGAGCGATAATTAGAGATGAGCTAACTACGAGCATGCTCGAGTCCATCCGAACCCAAACTTTCTGCATTTGATTAGCGGTGGCTGCTGAAGTTGGATAAAGCCCTAAGGATATGTGGAAAACATGGATATAGTCATTGGCTGTATCCATGTTTTCCAGACAACCTTAGAGCTTTATCCAACTTCAGCAGCCACCGCTAATCAAATGCGGAACGATCGGGTTCGGATGGACTCAAGCATGCTCGATTTTCGCTCATCTCTAGCCATAATATAGATGCAAAAAAAATTGTTACGTTATAATTGGCTGAATGAGCACTTTAACAAGTTGTGAAATGGTTGGGGTGATGACAAGGAACTAATAATGCAATAATAAAAAAAGACTAAATACAATGTTGCAAGAATGACTGCTTTTATGGATAACAGTAATAGCCTTGTGCATTGTTCATTGCAAATGGCACCCAGCGTAGCTCCTCTAGGATATATGCAGACTACATAAGAGACTGGCCATTCCGTGACCCGGCCGGGTCACGGAACGGCCAGTCTCTGAAAAGATCATCCTGGCCGGTAGCACAGTACCGGCTGGATGATCTTTACAGACGCAGAGTTCTGAAGTGGGTGCATCTGTGCCCGCCCACATCAGAACTCCCCACAGCACACAATGGAGCGTGCGGCCACAGCCACTCGCTCCACAGTGTGCACTGACAGGGTTTTCTGCGGCCGCTATTCAATGAATAGGGGCCGCAGAAAACTGACATGTCAGCCGTTTGCGGCACCACTAGTGATCCCATAGACAGTAGGGTTTACAGATGAAGTGTTACAGCTTGCCTGGCAACAGAAGAGACAGATCATGTGACCTCTGTCTCAGAAGGGAGGAGTGAAGAGAGAGTGGACCAGACAATGATAATATTCATCAGCTTTAGGATGTAAGTCAGGATGTGCTGCAGACAAACTAACCAAACTAACCAACCAATAGAAACCTATATTATGGGTGGAGATTGAACAGGGTTAAATATTTCTTAAGCGGAGTACTTTTTAACATTGCCATTAGACAGATATTAGCCAAAATAGTAATCTTTGGGCATATGTTTAGCAAGGATTTGTCTATGTACATTTACCTCAACAGTCTCAGCCTAACATATTCTCCATATTAAATTTGAGGTGAAAAAATATATATATATAAAATTGACAATGAGGAGATACCGCAGTAAACCACACTGAATGGTTGTTGCTGAAAAGCTATATATATCTTTCAAGAAAAAGCATATGGTGCTGAGATCCTACAGCTTTAAGACCCTGTTGCCCTTTACTGTGCTTGTGTGACATTTAAGGACACAGAAAACTACAGTTTGATGAGCTTAAGAGTTGCCTTATCCACTTCTTCCATCATATGGATAAACAGTGGACAATGAAGAACTTTGGCAAAACAAGTTTCTTATTTCAAGGTCAAAATTCTGCTGCCACGGCAGGCCCACGCCGCCAGGAAACCCTTAATATAGCTGTATTATTTACAACTCAGGGAACAACAGTTCCTAAATTATTAACACTCCCTCCCACCTGACTTTAAGCAATACCAGATCATCTTATTGCAGCTCCCGTCTCCTTTCTCAAGGTTATTTGTTTAGCCCACCCTGTACATGTAAATGAAAGTGACATTGTCACAATGAAGTCTATGGAAAAATGTCATCTACACGAGAAGCTGCACATGGCGGACACAGCTGCTTACTTAAATTGGTTTCATGACGGGAGTTTAAGGAACGGTGAAATGTAGCTTTACCTACGCAATTCATGAATTCATAAATGTAGGTTCCCCAAGGGTGGGCATACATATTGCTGGCTGCGAAAGGAACACGGCATGAACGGAGGAGTTTGAAAGGAAAAAAAATATTAGGTAATATTAGTCCACCCTAGTGTATACACAACTACTCCTTTACTTAAAACGCTATAGATTATAAAAAGGGACCCAGATGTTTTGTAAGTTACTCCATATAAATTGACGGACGGACAGATCTGACGGACAGTCACTTGAGATATGATGTTATGATAACTATTCAGCCCCGACATCCCGAAGGACTTCACAGCCATCGGGACAATCCTGGCAGTAGTCATGGCAACTTAGGCCTGTCAGGACTTTGCTCCCCTCCAATGGCAATATGGCAGACACGACAGCCTGAGACTCTGCTGACTACTGTAATTAGACGTCAGTATGGTATAAAGAAATGGAGCAGACAGACACAGCTGTTGTGTCACTCACCATCGTCTGCCTGCCCACTCCATTTTGATGTGGTGGGCCAGAAGGTAACCCGTGAGGGGATAGAGGCTGAGAAATATTCATTATGTAAAAAAAAAAAATAAATAATGGTGTGCCCACTCAAGAAATTCAACAGGATGTGCAGGCATCTATCGTGAAGGTAAAAAGGTACTCCTGCGAATTTTTTTTCTTTCAAATACACTGGTTTCAGAAAGTTATACAGATTTGTACTTTATTTCTATTTAAAAATCTCCAGTCTTCCAGTATTTATCAGCTGCTGTATGTCCTGCAGGAAGTGGTGAATTCTTTCCAGTCTGACACAGTGCTCTCTGCTGCCACCACTGTCTGAGACAGGAACTGTCCAGAGCAGGAGAGGTTTTCTATGGGGATTTGTTCCTGCCTCAGCCAGAGATGTCAGCAGAGAGCACTGTGTCAAAATACCACTTCCTGCAGGACATAGAGCAGCTCATAGGTATGGGAAGACTTGAGTTTTTAAATTGAAGTAAATTACAAATTTATATGACTTTCTGAAACCATTTGATTTGAAAGGAAAAGATTTTCACCGGAGTAACCCTTTAACTTCACAGTAGATGCCCACATTATAGATACCTACCCTGGCACCCTCTACCTCTAAGAACATGCCCCTATCAGCCTCACCCCCAAGCAAAACATACAACACATATGACAAATAACTACTGCAATAGCACATCTTTATTTACTACATTAGGCAGAAGGCTACATGTAGAGAAATTCTACTTAAAGGAGCTTAAAGGAGAGGTCCAGCAAAAAGTATCGTATTGCCACCCAAAAGTTTTACAATATTACGGGAAATGCTTATAAAGTGTTTTTTTTCCCCTGCACTTACTACTGCATCAAGGCTTCACTTCCTGGATAACATGGTGATGTTACTTCCTGGATAACATGGTGATGTTACTTCCTGGATAACATGGTGATGTCACTTCCTGGATAACATGGTGATGTCACTTCCTGGATAACATGGTGATGTCACTTCCTGGATAACATGGTGATGTCACAACCCGACTCCCAGAGCTGTGCGGGCTGTGGCTGCTGGAGAGGATGGTGGCAGAGGGATGCTCAGTGTCCCTCCAATGCCCTGTGTCCCTCAGTGTCCCCCTGCCATCATCCTCTCCAGCAGCCACAGCCCGCACAGCCCTGGGAGTCGGGTCGTGACATCACCATGTTATCCAGGAAGTGACATCACCATGTTATCCAGGAAGTGACATCACCATGTTATCCAGGAAGTGAAGCCTTGATGCAGTAGTAAGTACAGGGAAAAAAACACTTAATAGGCACTTCCCATAATAAGTGTATATTGGTAATTTGTATAACTTTTGGGGAGCAATACAATACTTTAATAAAAATTTTCGCCGGACTTCTCCTTTAATGACAAGAAATTAAAGCAATCCTTTACCACACAACACTGACAGTGATCCACAATGGCAAGGAATAGGTGGGACTGCATTATTTAACACAAGTCTCTGCAGTCTGACTGCACTCTACCTCACATCTGTTGTCTGTCTAATTACAATTCAGACGGGAATTTGTTAAATGCAGTACCTATGTTCACTAGCGCCAAGGGAATCGGCTTCTAGCTACAGTGACGTAACCGACAGTGTCTAACAAACATTAAGATAAGATTAAGAACCCGACAAGGAAAGCAACTAACATAAATATAGACCGAGTCATGAACGTCAGCTATTAATAGTAAAGGTCCATATCCCTTGGAAGTATTTTACCTGCATATTCTCCGTTCTTGGCGCAGCCTGTCACAGCTCATAAGCGGAGGTTTGTAGGGAATAGGGGAATGCTAGAGGACACATCACAACTAGGAATTCACAATCCCACTGCTTCTTTCTGGCATACGTAATATGTGTGATAATATAGTTGTCACATTCTGGCAGCGCTTTACTGTTACTACACAGTGACCCAAAAAGATTTTGGATGATAGATGACTGTAATAAGAAATGAGTTGTTTAGCAAAATATCACTTTAAAGCAGGGATGGGGAACCTTTGGCCCTCCAGCTGATGCAAAACTACAATTCCCATCATGCCTGGACAGGCAAAGCCGAAGGCTTTGGCTGTCCAGGCATGATGGAAATTGTAGTTTTGCACCAGCTGATGGGCAAAAGGTTCCCCACCCCTGCTTTAAAGCGACTATATACCCACAATCTGTCCCCCCCCCCCCTCCAAACTACTTGTACCTTCAGATAGCTGCTTTTAACTCAAGATCTGTCCTAGAACATTTTCTCCTGTCTGAACATTGCACAGGTGCCTTAACGATCCAGCCCATGTGCCGTGCTGACACAGGTGATGAATAGTAGAAAATCTGCCTGGAGCATTTCTAATGGTGAAGAGGGTGGGGAGGAGGGTGGTGCAAAGTTAGCGCACAGACACTCTAGGCCACGGCCGTTTGGCACAGGGCTGCCAGTTTAAAAGTTGTTTTTTAGGACAATCACTGCATCACCTGCCGAATGGACCCCAGGACAGATCTTGGATTAAAAGCAGCTATCCGAAGGTACAAGTGGTTTGGGGGGGTCAGATTGTGGGTACAGAGTCGCTTTAAAGGGAAGCTTCTAACCTTCTAATATGTCCCTATATTGAACAGGGGGATGAGGATGAAGAGAAGCTTCTTATTTTTATCCTCTGTGCTATTTTCAGGATATTAGCAGTTTATTTTATAAGCATTTTAGGTATTTTGGTGCATTGGGGGAGGGGGATGCTAGCACCCTCAGAGCTGCGATCCACCCCAGCCCACCCGCCCCTTCTAACTAGTATTCATTAGGAGGGACGAGCTGGCCGAGGCAGATTGGTGCACTAAGAGCGGTAGCAGCATCGCCCCCAGTGCACTAAAAGGCCTAACTAGCTTATAAAATAAACTGCTAATATCCTGTAAAGAAACTTACCTTCATCCTCAGTGCCCATGCGTTATAGGGACAAGTCAGCAGGTTAGATGCTTCTAACTTGCTGATAGTTTCCCTTTAAAGGGGTACTTCAGGGGCGGGGGAAACAAATCAACTGGTGTCACAAAGTTATAAAGATTTGTAAATTACTTCCAATAAAAAAATCTTAAGTCTTTCAGTACTTATCAGCTGCTGTATGTCCTGCAGGAAGTGGTATTTTCTTTCCAGTCTGACACAGTGGTCTTTGCTGCCACCTCTGTCCGAGGCAGGAACTGTCCATAGCAGCAGCAAATCCCCATAGAAAACCTCTCCTGCTCTGGACAGTTCCTGTCACCAGCAGAGGTGGAAGCAGAATACAGGGGGAAAAAAAGTACAATACAGTACATATACTAATATATAGATAGATGTTTTGGGGGTTTTTTCCCCCGCCAGTACACCACTTTTATTATGGATGTTATCTTGTCATTTGCTGCTCTGTCCTACTCATATTATGAGTTTGTATAGGGTCACAATGTGCCATATCAGGATCAGTGTATTGGTTTATGGTCATCTATTTAAAGTGTTTGTAGATGTATTGTGACTTGTGGTGTGTTAATAAAGGACAACATTTTTGATCTTTGATATTGAGAGGGGCAGTTCCTTTAAACTTGCTCCCCTAGCTTTTTTTCAGTACTGTCCAGAGCAGAGGTTGTCTATGGGGATTTTTGTCAGTTTTTGAGCATATGGGCTAGAACTCTGCTTTTATTTGTGGCAGCTGCTAGGTTATTTGATTTCAGAGGTGCCAACAAAGAGCAGCGTGTCAGACTGAAAAGAATACACCACTTCCTGCAAGACATACAGCAGCTGATAAGTACTGGAAAGAGATAATTACTTGTTTGCTAGAAGAAATGTACAAATCTGTATAACTTTCTGAGACTGGTTTAGTAAAAAAAAACTACTTTTTAGCCCTTTAATAGCCAGAGACCTTAGAGACATGTTACAATAATTATACAGGACTGAAATTACTTCATTTTCTAAGCCTATTACGCTAAACTTACAGAAGAAATTGTCCTGCACTTCCAACAATAGGATCCTTCAATGGTTAAACCAAGAATATTAAAAGCAAATACATTTTCCTGGTTCAAGAGCAAAAAACACCTTGAAGTAGTTCATGAGATCTCTAGTAATGCTGCATTGAACATATGAAGGTCTAATGAAAGGGTATTGAGCGATTATAATTATTATATTATATAATAATATTGTGTTGGGCTTTCCTGTACAGATCAGTAACATAAATGGTCACTAGTCCTTCTATAAACGAATATAAGAAGATTTGTCTCTATTATAGACTGTTATTACTCCATTTCCTTCCCTTATTCTACTGCTAAAAATTTATCCTGAGACATAAGAGGGAGTATCAGTTCACTGAGGGATAGGATTAGGCACTGCCTATAGTAGTCTATAGAGATGGGGGGCGAGGTTGGTGCAGAGTGAAAAGAGTAAGAGAAAGACACCCAAAAAAAGGAGGTGCTGCTCCTCCCAGTGTTATTCACAGCTAACACTGCTCAGTACAGCTCTATAATGTTCTCCACTGCTAGTGTGAGTGTGCTAAAGAGATATAATACAGCAGAATCTCCTCTTCTATTTGTTTTGTACATGGGAATAATATAGCAGCTAGTCTTCACTCACTGGCTCAGGGGTAAATGAAAATTAGATACGGAGCCTGCAGAAAGGACAATCCCTTTAAAGGGAACCTGCCACTAAGACAATGCTATCTAACCTGTTGCCATCATGTTATAGAGCAGGAAGAACTAAGCACATTGATATATAACTTTGTGGGAAAAGATTCTGTACAACTTGTATAATGTTAATTGAAATCCCTGCTCATTCTGTGTTATGGAGTCCAGTGGGCGGTGTCACTCAATGAACCGGACTCTTAAGCATGGAAACATCAGAGATTTCAATTAATAAATTACAAGTTATACTGAATTTTTTTCCCATAAAGATATATATCAATCCGCTCAGCTCCTTCTGCTCTATAACATGATGCTGATAGCTTAGGTGGCATTTTCATGGTGAGTGGTTCACTATAAGCATGAAAACAACACTCCTCTGGCTGTTTTTAAACCATTCACTCTCATTTACCCATTTATCAATACCAGCAACTGTACCGAGACTAGACCTGACTGCATATCTTGCATAGTAAAGAAGTCGTAGGAAAAAACACACATGAAGAAGGCAAACATTGAAGAAAATAATCAAGTCCTGGCCTCCGTTTCTTGCCAGCAACGGCCACTCAGACTTAATGATGCCATGAACTGACGGATGTACTGGGAATGCTTGCGCTGCCTCCTGGGGCCAAATAATTAAATTCAAATTGAAATTTAATTTAACATCATTAGCCTCTGATTTTTTAAGTCACATCATCTTGTGAATGTAATTTTCCATCATAAGCGAACCGATACCTAGTGTTCAAAACTAGCTCTTCTATGGCTCGACATGCTGATACACAGAGAAATACAGTTCACAAAATGTAAAACACAAATTAAATAATCAGCGGCATAAAAGTAAAGAGGGTTCAGCCAACGAGCTCACAATGGAGGAAAGCTTCCCGATACTGAATGGCTTCTAATAGCATCTGTATTGTGTCACATAACAGAGAGGCTTGTAAAGAAATATTATAAACATTTTATCGTCTATTTGTACTATTATGTGTGAGCCCACTGACATGTACCTAAATAGAAGAAGGCGGCTTAAAAGAGATGGCCATATTTAAAGTGTATATTTAGTTTCATAGGATTTTTCTAAACCTGCCTGGTTTTGTTAATTAACCCTGTAGAGTGATGACAAGGTGATTTTACTGCTGTCATTGGGCCCCTGAGAGCCCCATCCATGGTACACAGCTATCTCTCATTGTCTTCATTCCAGGGGGCAGGACAACAGCTGAGCGGTTTGGAAGTACAAAGGTACATGCTCCCCTACTTCTTTAGCCAATCGCAGCACATCACAAAGCATTAGATCACACACTCTTCTCTGCTATGCCATGACATGACATAGTGCAGGAGAAAACGCTAAGGCTTGAACAGGATGGCATTGTGGTGGGCCAATGATTTAGGGCGCGTTCACACTACAGAATCCGGAAGGATCACCCGCCACTTGCGCCCATGTGCATTCTATGGTCAGACGGACTACGCCATCCGCCAAAACAATTGACATGAATTCTTTGGGCAGACAGCAGAATCTGCCCAACAATAGAATGGAGTCAATGGCATGGGTGTAGATGCGCACGGGGGCGAGCGACGGAATACTCGGATTTCTCAGTGCAACCTACTAGATGGCAGGTTAGAAAAGGGGTTACTGATGCACTAGGTTTGCAAGATGCTATGTGAGCAGAAAGGAAAGAAAAAAACAGCAGCAGCAGGAAAATAGCGAGACGGGGTTACACCAAGCACTGGGCTTTTACTGTTGCTGTTGAGAACAGAAAGGAAAGGGGAATTACATGGTAGAACTGTGGACATACAGCAGTAGGTACACATTGGACATTTGCTCTGTGCTTTATAGGTGGACAAAGCTTAAAGGAAAAATCAAGGTGCTTTGCTAAAAAAAAAAAAAAGTTCCAAACAACACAAACCTATGTTCCCCCTTGACACTCTTCATGTAGTTTTACAGTAATTCTTCCCCTCTGGTGCAATATTAAACCCGTTCCATCTCTCTTGCGCCATCTCTCCATCTATCAGACTACATTTCCCAGAGGTGCACACTCAGAACATCCTGTTTCTACCACTCCCATAACACCCCCTCCTGTCTATGTTCTACCCCTCTCCACCCATGCCACACCCCTTTGTTCAGTTCCTGGATGTCAATCAACATCCAGTGTAGTAATACACAGTAATACATGATATATGAACATCCAAATAACTTTAAAAGTATAAATGGAAAGGTTTTCCTATCCAGAGTTACCCTTTAAAAGAAAGCCTTGATTTACCTTTTAAGAACAGTGTGGATCATCTGGAGCAGACAGACTGGCTCACAGATTTTAGGTAGACAGCCCTCACTTTCCCAGGCTCCCTCCTGTACAGAGCACATGGTAAACCCCATACCCATTTTCTGTCATTTGTTGTCATGTAGCTGTTTCTACAGACCGATAATCCCTAACAGGCAGTGGGCAGTCGACTGTAGAGAAAAGAAATACCTAGTGACCAAGAGATAAGAGCTTTCTTTCTGGGGTAAGGAGTCATTTTACAAATAAGTTAGGAATCAAATTGGCTATCAAATGGAAGTACAGTGGTCCGGCACAGTGTGATAATAACATTACATTCTGCAGAAAGTCTTATGTTTTAGCACAGATAAATGCTACCAAGTGCTCAGTATCCACCTGGGAAAGGCTTTTAGTAAAATTTGAGAAGTTCTCCACGTATTACACCGAAACACGAGGATTCAAATTATGCTTTTTCTGCCATTTTAATACAATAGTTTTATTTTGCCACTTTAAAATGTGTCTCCGTCTCGCAGAAATAGGATGTGTTTCTGAACGCAATTTTCTATTAGTGCAAGTTCCAAAAAAGATTTTGCTTCTGCAAAAAGTAAAAACTGAGGAAGTGCCATGGTTGTGATTCTTCCTTGCTTCACATTTGATCATAAGACCCCGTTCACACTATGGAAACAGCGCCGAGATAGGCCAAATCCTGTCTTCTATCTGTTTGAATGGGAGGGCTCGTACGCCTCCGTTCTTCGCTCAAAGAATTAACAAGTTAATTCTTTGAGCAGAGAGGCAGAGAGAACGGAGGTTCCGCACAGAACCTCTGCGCCAATTCTGTAGTGTGAATAGGCCCTTACACTATTATAGGTGCCCCTCAACTAAAGCTATATAGTGCTATATGAGCTATAAGTTTCAAGCCTGAATCATGAGAGGAAAAAATTATTTTCAAAAGTTTGTTTAGAAATCCAATTTCTGCTCAATGCAGAAACGAGGCAGAAAGAGCGGCGGGATTGGAGCTTAATTTAAGAGGAATCTGGTGCCGAATGTGGCAAACTTGGAGTGGAAATACAAAGCCTCATTGACTCTAATGGGACGTATCTTTGCAGATCCCACCTCAAGTAAAAAAAAAACATTAATTCTTCCATCAGAATTCGGATCAGCGTCAGAAATTTACATGTGGAAATTACTACGTGAATATGGTTGCAGGAATCCAATTAAAATCAACGGGAGTCTGATTCCAGGTGGAATTCATGTTGGAGGCGGAATAAGCTTCTAAATCAGTGTGGAATTATTCAGTGTGAACATACTCTTAGAGAACCTGTAGTAGTTTTATCCCTGGCAAGCCATCGGATCAGTAAACTACTACAATTGTCTGTAATTTGCATCTCCTTTACAAGATTTAGGCTTCTGCACACCTATATCAGGCTACAGCGTATAAGGTCAAACATCAAAAAAAGAGAAAAAATACAAGACCAAAATTTACAGAAAATAATGTCTTTTATTTAAATATATTGCAAAAGAATAAATTTCACTAAAATACATATAGTAAGAGCTAGAAGCTAATACATATCACCATACATAATAAGACAAACCCTTTTGAATAAATAAGTGCTAGCTGGTAATCTACATTCATATGTACTGGGCACTGGGCATATAACAGGCAGAATAGTAAATTCACAGTTGAAAATCAAGAAATAAATACCATCAAAGAGATATTGCACATTACCCACACATGTCCTTAGTGCATAAGTCCACCTCACCCCTCACCCGACGTGCGTTTTGCATGTTGCTTTATCGAGGGGAGATTTAGGCTTCTATTAATGTAGTCAAGAGAAATCAAACTTTGGATATTTCTTATTTTTAGTTGCATCAAGGTCGCAAAGGTCGGTAATCCTTAAAGGAGAAGTCTGGCCATTTTTATAAGCTGGCAGGAGCAAATTTGATAACGAGTAGGGACGTACATCTCCCCATTCTCACAGTGAGTGGTGGGACTGGTCTCGGGAACCCAGCCGGAAGGCATTTTAATCACGTGATTACGTTACGACTCTGGAGAAAATGCCTGTCCTGATTGATGGACTGGCCGCTCAGCTAATCAGTGAGTGGAGCGGCGTCCCACCCCAGTCACTGACTGGCTGAGCAGGCAGTCCATCAGCCCAGTCGTAACGTGTGCAGCAGCGAGATCCTGAAGCCAACAAGGGTCCCAAGGCCGGTCCCGCCGCTCATCACGGGCACAGGGAGAGTTAAAGGGGTTATCCAACGCTACAAAAACATGGCCACTTTTCCCCCTACTGTTGTCTCCAGTTCAGGTGCAGTTTGCAATTAAGCTCCATTTACTTCAATGGAACTGAGTTTCAAAACCCCACCCAAACTGGAGACAACAGTAGGGGGAAAGTGGCCATGTTTTTGTAGAGCTGGATAACCCCTTTAAGTTCTTATCCTTTATCAAATCCCACCCCCCCCTTGCTGGATTTAAAAAATGGCCAAACTTCTTAATATTTTTAAATCTCATCTACTATGAACGGGAGATATATAATATATGACTGCTGAGGGAAAAGCTCCAGGACCCAAGTCTTCACAAACCTTCATAGTGACATACCTACATGTCTGGCTGTGTCTGGTACTGCAGCTCAACCCATTTAAGGGTTGCTTATCATTGAATGTCCCTGGGCTGGACCTCCCAGAATAATGCATTGATGGCCTATAATAAGGATACGACTGTAATGTAAAATCCCAGATAAAAAATACACAACATGAATTGCTCCTTATGCAGCTCTCTAATACATATGTATCTTCTAATCAGAGGCGGTCAAAGAATACTCTGTATATTGCAGACCAGAAAGCTGAAGTCATCTTTACATCATCTATTGACAGATGTAATAGGGTTATTTGGAAACACGACTATTTGTGGCAAGGTAAAGTGTTTAACCGAGTGCTACCCTTAAATACACCCCACTGACACCCCTGTGCAGCAGCAGGGCATACTAACCTCCAATAGAGTCTAATGATAGGTAGAAAGAGAATAAACAAAGTACATAGAAAAGAGGTGGCTGAATGGTTTCTAAAAGCTGACTGTCAATGCATCTGACAGCTGGGAAGCACTTAGCATTGTTAGAGCTGAAGAGTGGAGGGAAAGCAAGAAGGCTATGACAAAACTAACACAAGTACCTTCATAATAAAGCAGCTATCAAATTCATTGTGAGAAAAGGGGGGGAGGAAAAGTAATTCCATATAACATTAATCTTAGCCCAGATTACAAAATGACACTTCAAACTCTAATCTAAATAAGAAACGTGCGTATCCTCGAAGCAAGGTCGCAGCTCGACAAGTGGATTATTTTTCTGGTTGCGAGAAAAGACAGGTTTTTATAGTAGAGAATGGTATTGACATTGCTGCCGTTTGGTAACCCTATTACTATGTTGTGACCTGGTAAGCTGGTCTCCCTCACTGTAAGGCTTTCATGCTCTCTAATACAGGTCAACCTTGCCTTGTCATAGAACGTCCAATCTAGCATACACAGAGCTGGAGAATGGGGAATGACATACGTTAGCCTCAGGCAAGCGGCTGCCCAACTAACCCTATAAGACAAAGTAATAGAATCCTAAAGCGGGAAGATGAGTCCACATTGTGTCTATATTTAGCATCTGACACAATAGATGGCAATCAAAAGAGACAGCGTGCTCCATGCCAGCTCCCAGAAACAAAAATATCAGTGATATCTATATGGCAGGTAAAGTCGGAAAAAATAGCTACGAAGAGGAAAAAAAAAAAGTGTGCCCTACTTGCAGCTTATGACTGGCAGATTTACAGGATGGCCTTGGACATGGACAGGATAAAGATTAAAGAAGTGTTCCGACTGCTTGTAACAACACTGGACAGATAATAACAAGAAGACCACTTCTCCTCACCTCGTCTTGCTTACATCCTCAGCGCTGTGACGTGTCATACCTAACAAGACTGCAGCAGCAAATCGCTGGCCGTAGAGGTGACGTTTACACTAGCATGTTACCGCTGTGTCCAGCGATCAGCTACAGTGGTCAAAGACAGAGCAGCGCCCGAGGAGTTAAAATATTTTTAAAAATTGTACCTTACCCCTATAGAGACACTCCACTGCCACAGAAAAAGTAACCATGTCTATTATTGCGAATGCGATAGAGGTCAGGGCTTTTTATATTTTCAAGGTTTTTTTATACAGAATGCCAACACCCTTACGTTAATACAGTTGTGTCTGACTGTATATGGGCAGGTTAAAAAAAAAAAAAATAAGGCTCCTATGATCTTAGTAATGAATTTGTCTTCAGTAAGCTCCCCCTAGTGGTTAATTCAGGTAGTCAGAATTTAATTATACAATCCGTTTGGCCTTATTTACTGGCACAAAAAGAGTTTTCTCATGACGCAAAGTAAGTAAAATTTAAGAGATAAGTACAGATGTACTACAGACTCTCCCTTCCGTGATGTATTGTTGCCAACACCTAGCAACTACCATATGGCTCCGACTGAGGAGGCGGCCGATACGCCTGCTTGACCACCCAGCTTCTCTCAGGCCTACTATAACTGTTTGTACTGCCGCCGGTTACATCTCCGAGGCATCTCTAGTCACAATACCATCCATCCAAGTGGACAGATTCGTTTGAATAGCTCAACGACATGAGCATAGCAAGCTTACCCTTGTCTCATTGGCGTCAAAATTTGCATCTCTCTTACAAGACAACATTCGTGCAGAGTCTCGAGATTGTGGCTCGATTTCTTCTGGTTGCAGAGTGTATATCAAACATAACATTTTCTCAAATACTTGTACATTTTAAATGTTGGAATTCAAATAATGCATCAGTTTAGACCTATTTATGTTCACACTAAAGCCTCTTTAATGCAGACATATGGTAACCAGCAAAGAGTACCAATCTGGATGGTATAACACTAGAATGGGTAATATACAGTATCAATTAAAATTAAGAGTAAATGTACAGCTAATCTAATGTTGGAGATTATTCCGGTTTTGAAAAAAGGATAAAAAAAAATCTATAATAACAATAATAATAATAACAATAACAATAATTTATCACCCCAAGACATATAACCTACGAACAGTGTAAGGGCAGGGCCACACAAGGTTTTTGCAGTCTATTTGGAGATAAACAGATGCTACCTGTGTAGCTCCTCAATTTTCAATGAGGTATTGTCTCCAAAAATCCAAATTCTTCAGAGACAACACATCATCCGCTGTTGATCTGTTGACTTCAAGCCCCTACAGCCTACATTACCATCTCCCTCTCATATACATATATATCATTACTAGGATATTTAGGAAATAATTAAATATGTTTACGGCATGCTGCCTTGTGCTGAACACAGCCACAAGCAGAGGAGCAAAAAGTGAATACAGCAGCTCTTGCAGACTTGCTCTGTAAAGAGTCTGCTGTGTAGAGCAATGCTCTGCCGCAGCTCTGGGTGAGGAACTGGCAGGGGTGCTGTGGGAAGGTGGGCGGTAAGCTGGGTGGAAAGGCTGTAATAAACAGCTGAGGAAAAGCAATGCATTCTGGGTATTGTAGTGCTGGGCAACTGCTCAACTAGGAAGCACAGTGATTATGTGACATACTGTACAAAAAGATCTGTGGTTTTAGAACTGGGGCAGGTAGGTAAGCAATTCTATATGCTTTTGCAGCATTTTATTTTTTAACTTAATGTCAGAGTACCCCTTTAAAACAACAAATGTAGAGTCCTTTTATAGATATATTGATAAGAAGCTCAGATCAGTACATCATAGATATAAGAAGTAAAAGCACTGTAGTGGGACTCCAGGATTTTAGTATGGTAGCATTGTGTAGCAGTGTTCCTGAACCTTGGTACAGTGCAGCAATAATGGCTTTCATGACCCCACAAGGTGTAGACTGATGGTATCCAAATACACAGAAAATATTATTTCCGAAAAAAGTCACTGACACAATGACTCCTGTTCTGCCAAACCACAATAGACTGTTGCTTCTCTATTTTGTAGCCATCAAGGGATTATCTGTTTCTTAACAGAAACAAAGAATATTTCTTTTTTTAAAAATCCACCTTTTCAGCTCAAAAATCCCTTTGGACACATGGCAAGCAATCAGGTAAATGCCAGCTTCTGCCTACGCATTGTCAGAAACATTCCAACCAAAAATTCACTGTGTTTTCAAAAAACAATGCCTATCCGCACAACATAAACCCTTCCTGACCTTCCGCTTCTGACGGGAGCCAGTAAGGACATATATGGGAAAATATATCAGGTGTTATTGGAAGGATACTCGGATTTATAAAGAGTGGTGTGTGCACTAACCTGCAGAGCTTAGGAGGACGCTGTAATCTGTCCCGCGCTGCAGCACTTCGCTTTCTGCCTCTTTTTCTGCCGCTTCGTATCGGTCCCAGTTGGAAAGGATTTTCCTCCTGGAGAACTCAGATGATTGCTCCTCGTTTTCTTGGTGCTCAGCGACATCATTTCCTTCCTTTTAAAAGAAGAAAGGGTTAAATCAGCAGGTTTACAGGTACGTGCCAGAAGTAGCTGATCAATTATCTAGGCATCAAAGTAGAAGACAGGATGAATGGTCAGGTACGCTTATACCTCCACCCCTCTAATATACAACGCAACAGCACTAAATGCTAAGTGTTCTCAAGCAGTGTTCCTCAACCAAAAGCTCAGGAGTCACATTATGTACTAGAACTTGATGCCAGAGTCAATACTCTATACATGGCTGAGAACACCAGGGTAAGAGCCGTACCGTATCGTCATCGTTCACATTCACGACTGTTTAGCAGCTGATTTCCTTTCTGGAGTTCTCGCCATGTGTAAGGGCCCTATTACAAAGGACTATTATTGTGCGAAAAATCGTTAAATCGTTCACATTTAAGCGATAGTCGTTCTGTGTAATTGCAGGCAACGATCGAAAATCGTATTTCGTTGATATGGATCTGAACCTAAAATTATCGTTAATCGTTCGCTGTAATTCCACGTGCGCTCAAGTTCCACATTTGTTCACTAATCGTTCAGTGTAATCACACATTGTCCATTGTTTTTCTGGGATCAGAAGTAATAAACGATCATAGTAACAATCGCAATAACGATCATAGTAGCAATCGTAACTAACGATTATCGCTCTGTGTAATATGGTGAACGATTTCAGGTTAACGATAAACAATTTCGTTTGCGATCGTTTATCGTTAGTCGTTAAAAATCGCTCAGTGTAATAGGACCCTAATTGATTTATCTGACAGATTTTTGAAGCCAAAACCAGGACCAGACTATAAACAGAGAACAGGTCATAAAGGAAAGATTGAGATTTCTCCACTTTCATTCCTGGCTTTGGCTTCCAAAATTGGTCAGATAAATCTCTCTGTGTAAACACACCACTAGGGTCCATTTACACAGAAAGATTATCTGACAGATTATCTGCCAAAGATTTGAAGCCAAAGCCAGGAATTGATCTGAAAAGAGGAGGAATCTCAGGCTTTCCTTTATGACCTGTTCCCTGTTTATAGTTGGTCTCTGGCTTTGGCTTCAAATCTTTGGCAAATAATCTGTGTAAATGGACCCTTAGGCTATGTTCACACACTAATTTTATTTATATATATATATATATATATATATATATATATATATATATATATATATATATATATATATATACATATACATACACACACACACACACACACACACATACATACATACACACACACTGTTACCTTGGTTCTCAAACTGCTTGGAACTCAAACTGTATTTTTTAAGAAAAGTTTGCTTTAGTTCTTAAACTCTTGCTCGGTTCATAAACACTTTTCAGGCCCCCAGTCTTGAAGTACTTAGTATCTGAATGTTTTTGCGAGCGTGGATGATGGGTTGTACCTGGTGAGTTTAGCTCTGGTGAGGCTTCTCATCCTGTACAGTACTGTATAAGATTGCTGTAGTGCATATACAGTACAGTAGTAGTACACACAGCACACCACAATCTCCCATCTATTACAGTGCTTGGATGGGGGGGCCACTATACAGTAAAGGATGAGTGAGGGGTTGTTGACTGCTGTACTATAATTGCTGATTTTGTTGAATGTTTCTTGTGTATAATGTCCTGTACAGTATAGTGCTGCTCTGTAATGTACTGTAGTGATAGTTATACTGGGCACTTTTCAATGTAATATACGGGTACTGTAGATAATTATTGGTGGGTGCTGGAACCAATTAAGCACATATACATTATTTCCTATGGGTCGGTTCTCAAACTGCCTTCAGGAACCAATTAAGTTTGAGAACTGAGGCACCACTGTATATACACACACACACATACATACATACATACATACATATATATATATATATATATATATATATACATACACATACACACAGTGGTGCCTCGGATTACTAACATAATTTGTTCCGGGACCGTGCTTGTAATCCAAATCAACTCTTACACCAAAGCAAATGTTCCCATAACAAATCATAGAAATGCAGACAATTGATTCCGCACTCTAAAACTAATGATTTATTATTCTGAATAACATGTAAAACAGATGAAACAAACATTCAGAAACAGCAGAATATGTGATATTATAAGTTACTGTACAGTAATGGAGAGGATGGGCAACCTGGAACCATTTCCTGGTAATATTACATCAAGGATGGGGAACCTTCGGCACCTCAGCTGTTGCAAAACTACAATTCCCATCATGCCTGGACAGCCAAAGCTGTGCTTTGGCTGTCCAGGCATAATGGGGATTGTAGTTTTGCAACAGCTGAAAAGCCAAAGGTTCCCCATCCTTGTTTTACATAATGGTTTAACTTCTATCTATCTTGAAAATCTGAGGGACAACAAAACATGTTTTGCGTTATATGAGGAATATTGATGGAAAAGCATGAATTAAAAAGATTATGTTCACAAGTGCCACTGTTCGGTGCCCTGCTGCTATGACATGAGGGGGTGCTGGTGGGGTAAAGAGGGACATAAAAACAATACCAATATATTGCAAAATTATTTTCAATGCTAGATTTAAAATCTTATGTGCAAGCTAATTTGAAGGGATTTCTAATTTAGAGGGGGTTTGTTCCACTATCTTACTGCAGGAACCTCCACTGATCAGGTAAATGGAGGTCTTGCGTCTGCTTGCTTGAATGGAGTTCAGACAAGCTCATGTTTTCTGCCACAAAAATAGAAGTTGGATTTTAGTTCAAAATGTGGAGCCTTAGAGTATGTTCACACTCTCCGCCACAGAATCCTGCTTGTCTCAGTGTCCCACAGTATCTCTATGAGAGGGCTCATGCGCCTCCGCTCCCACCACTGTCGGCGCTAAGAATTGACATGTCAATTCTTTGAGTGGAGAGCGATGCATGCAGAGGCGCGTGAGCCCTCACATACAGATACTGTGGGACACTGAGGCAGGCGAGATTCTGTGGCGGAGAGATCTACTGCAGAATTCTTCTAATTTTACTCAGTGTGAACATATCTGTAAAGGGCAACTATAAGAAGAAAAAAAAGTTTCAATTGATCTGACACAGTGCTGCCACATCTGTCCTTGAAAGGAACTGTCCAGCGCAAATCCCCATAGAAAATCTTTCCTGTAACAGACAGAGGTGGCAGCAGAGAGCGCTGTGTCAGACTAGTAAGAAAGTCCTATTCCTGTAGGACATACAGAAGCTGATAAGTACTGGAAGACTGGAGATTTTTTTTAAAAAAAATATATAAATAATTTTCAGATCTGTATTACTATTCTGACACCAGTGAGTTTGAAAAAAAAAAAAATTGTGACCGACCTTGCTGGTATGATCTATAAAAGTCTCCATTTAGGGCCCTATTATACGGGACGATTATCATGCGAAAATTAGTTATATCATTCGAATTTAAACAAAAATCGTTCTGTGTAATTGCAGGCACCGATCAAAAAAATTGTTTGTATTTCGTTGATTGTTGATTTAGATCTGAACCTAATCATTCAGTGTTATTGCACATTGTTCATTGTTTTGCTGGGATCAGAAGGAATAAACGATCATAGTAACGATCGTAACTAACGACCATCGTTCTGTTTAATATGGTGAACGATTTCAGGTTAACGATAAACAATCTCGTTTGCAATCATTTATCATTAATCGTTAAAAATCGCTCCATATAAACGCACCATTATTCTACAGCGCTTTCCACTTAACCTCTTAAAGACGCGTGACGTACCGGTACGTCATGCGTCCGCAAGAGGTGCTCAGCGTGGGTGCCACGTGTAGCCCGGGACCGTGGGTATTAGCGGGCACGGCCCGATCGCCGTGCCCGCTAATACAGTAATCAGATGCAGCTATCAAAGATGACAGCTGCATCCGATTACCGGATCCAGCACTTCCCTGATGTCTAGTGGGGTGGATCGCTGATCCACAACTCTATGCCGTCAGGTGTCAGCTCCAAAATGGCGCTGATCCCGGCTCTGCACTCGGATGCTTTTGGCTGCAGCAGCAAAAAGCATCCGAGTGCCGATCTCATTGATCTTTGCTGTATAATTATACAGCAAAGATCTCAATGAGAGATCAATGCACTTATACTAGAAGTCCCCCAGGGGAGAATAACCCTAACCCCAGGGGAGAATAACCCTAACCCCAGGGGAGAATAACCCTAACCCCAGGGGAGAATAACCCTAACCCCAGGGGAGAATAACCCTAACCCCAGGGGAGAATAACCCTAACCCCAGGGGAGAATAACCCTAACCCCAGGGGAGAATAACCCTAACCCCAGGGGAGAATAACCCTAACCCCAGGGGAGAATAACTCTAACCCCAGGGGAGAATAACCCTAACCCCAGGGGGGCTTCTAGTATAAGTGTAAAAAAAAAAAGTGTTATTAGTAAAAAAAAAAACCTCCCCTAATAAAAGTTTGAAACACCCCCCTTTTCCCATGTTTTAAATAAAATTAAATAAATAAACATGTTTGCTATCGCCGCGTGCGTAATCGCCCGAACTATTAATCACATTCCTGATCTCGCACGGTAAACAGCGTAAGCGCAAAAAAAATCCCAAAGTGCAAAATTGCGCATTTTTGGTCACAACAAATCCAGTAAAATTGTAATAAAAAGTGATCAAAAAGTCGTATATGCGCAATCAAGGTACCGATAGAAAGATCACATTATGGCGCAAAAAATGTCACCTCACACAGCCCCATAGACCAACGTATAAAAGCGCTATAAGCCTAGGAATGGAGCGATTTTAAGGAACATATATCTGTTAACAATGGTTTGAATTTTTTACAGGCCATCAGATACAATGAAAGTCATACATGTTACATATCGTTGTAATCGTAACGACTTGAGGAACATATATAACAAGTCAGTTTTACCCCAAGGCAAATGGCGTACAAACAAATACCCCCCAAATAAAAGAAATGCGTTTTTTTTTTCAATTTTACCACACTTTGCAAAGTACAATTAGTGACGCAAAAAATAAGGGCTCATGTGGGTCTCTAGGTGGAAAAATGCAAGTGCTATGGCCTTTTAAACACAAGGAGGAAAAACCGAAAACGCAAAAACGAAAAGTGGCTCCGTCCTTAAGGGGTTAAACTGCTCCCTTTCCCCATTAGGGTGCACAATCTCAATCCATTTATCTGTAAGTTTAAGATGTGGATAGGAAAGAGTTAACAGTGCTATTAGTACAAAAAGAGAAATATTTAACACCATGATTCACTGTATTTATCTCATGAACTTATAGAGAATTCTAAATTTAGTTTGCAGCTCGGGATTGTATAATTGCCATAATTTACTGCCGTTATAAAAAAAAAAGAACAAAGTGAATTATTATATTATCCATAACATCAGGTTTCAGCTAAAAGTCACGCTCTGGGTCGCCACCCAAAACAAACAATAATTTGGCTGGGAGTAAATGAATTAATGGTGCAACTACGTTCCTGTACGTCCTGTTATAAAGGGCTGACACTGGGCATACAGGCAATGAAGAAAGGGCAGGGAAGGGGCAAGAAGGCTTGGCATGCATTAAAGGGGAACTCATTTAACTTATTTTAATTCTCCATTTCCTGCAACCACATTAACCTGATTTTATTCAAAATGCATTTTTAAAGGGGAAAATCTTTTTCAAATCAACTGGTTTCAGAAAGTTTTGTAGATCTGTAATTTACTTCTATTTAAAAATCTTAAGTCTTCCAGTACTAATCAGCTTCTGTATGTCCTGCAGGAAGCGGTGTATTCTTTGCAGTCTGACACAGTGTTCTCTGCTGCCACCTCTATCCATGTCAGGAGAGGTTTTCTATGGGGATTTGCTGCTGCTCTGGACAGTTCCTGTCTCGGACAGAGGTGACAGCAGAGAGCACTGTCTCAGAATGAAAAGAATACACCACTTCCTGCAGGACATACAGCAGCTGATAAGTATGGGAAGACTTGATATTTTTAAAGAGAAGTAAATTACAAATCTATATAATTCTCTGAAACCAGCTGATTTTAAAGAAAAAGATTTCTGCTTCAGGTGAATCTCTGCCAAAGTTGCATTTCAAACTAAACTAATATAGTTATATTAGTAGGGCTCATCGAGTTAAATACTTTAATTCAAGAAACTTGCCTCCTTTTCCTGATATGCTGCTCTTTCCCTCCCATTGTTGACAAATCGTTGTCAAGGTTACCGACCATCTTTCTGCTTTAAAAGAAGTGGTCTGGCTTGTGTATATATAGCTAGAGTATACATATTTATACTGTGTATATACACTATATACAGTAGATATAGATCTTCATTACAGATATTATATATATATATATATATATACATACATAGATACATACACATACACACCAGCCAGAACACTGCTTTTAGAGCAGAGTGGTGGCAGGTAACCTAGACAAAGAGCTGTCAACAATGGGAGGGAAAGAATAGACAAATCAGGACAAGGAGGAAAGTTTGTTAAATGAATGTATTTGCAAAAAAATATGTAACTTGACAGGTCTTACAAGTTTAAAGGAGAAGTCCAGCAATTTTAAAAACCAGCAGCCAGCAGGGGAGAATTTGATAACAAGTATGAACTTACCTCTCCCCGTACCTGCGGTGATCGGCGGGACCGGCCTAGGGACCCCCACTAGGCTCCAGGATCTCCGGGGTTTACATGTCACGATGCAGTCGGGACAGGCCTTTTCCCCAGACTCGTGATGTCATCACAACTCGAGGGGAAAACGCCTTCCAGCGGGGGTCCCAAGGCCGGTTTCCCCGCTCAACGTGGGCATGGAGAGAGGAAATTTTACACTTCTGATCAAATTCCTATCTGCTCCTGTTGGATTTCAAAAATCACCTGACTTCTTTAACTATTGGGATTACTTGGCAAACATTTTATGGGGTGAAAGAAATGGAAGGCAATAAAGGGGTTATTCGACGAAAACTATTGTATGTATAATAATTAAAGGGAATCTGTCACCAACAAAATTTTATCTAAAATATCAATATCATTTTATAGAACAGAAAGAACTGAGCAGATTGATATATATCTTTGTGGGGAAAGATTCAGTATAATCTTTGTTAATTGAAATCCCTGCTCATCTGTGATAAGGAGTCCAGTGGGCGGTGTCACTTACTGGACTGGACTCTTTAGCATGGAAACATCAGAGATTTTAATCAATAAATCATAAGTTACATTGAATATTTTCCCATAAAGATATATATTAATCTGCTCAGCTCCTTCTGCTCTATAACATTATGCCGATAGATTGGGGAGTATCTTCATGGTGACAGGTTCTCTTTAACATAGCATCCATACCGATTGAAAAGAAAAATTATATATATATATATATATATATATATATATATATATATATATATATATATATTAGTTCCGTTGTGAGATATCTTACAATGATGTAAGTTGTGGCGCCCCCTGCTGTTCCCTGTGCTGCAGAAAGTAAAGAGACCAGAGCTGCAGGCAGGCCAAGTAAAGGGTTGAAAAAGAGACTGGGGAATGGCTGTTTTTTTAGCAATGGACTGCATTAGAATCATTGATTTCATAGCAAACTATTAAAGAATGTGAGCACTAGAAACTAGATAAACTACAGAAAAAAATAATACAAAAGGGGGTTTGCACTTTGTTGTTAATACACAAATTAAAACATTTGATCACCTCATTCACTGTGTGGTCTTCCAGACTCTATGAAATATGCACACATTATAGTCTGGATTATACACTATTTTTCTTAGAGTTTAAAAATATACTGGGAAAAAAGGAGCGCTGTCTGCACTATATTAATTGATGAGGACTTTTTTTTGTCTAGGAAAGTTAAAAATAAAGAAGAGGAAAAATAGTATAAGGAAAAAGGTGAATAAATTGGTAGAATAACCATCAGGGAGGTATTCTCGCAGAACTACTTACCTTATAATTAGTGTTGAGCGGATTTTCAGAAACGTTGGGGTTCAACAACGTTCTCTGAACCCATACGCTTGCCATTTGGCTCCCAGCTGCTGGAGAAGTTGGATGCGGCCCTAGGGAGTCCTGAAACACATGGATACAGCCATAGGCCATGTGCAGACTATGTAAAAGACCGGCCCGTCCGTGAACCAGTCGGGTCACGGAACGGCCAGTCTCTGAAAAGATCATCCTGGCCGATACTGCAGTACCGTCCGCACAATCTGATGCAGAGTTCTGATGCGGGCGGGCGGGAGCCACTCGCTTCATAGTATGCACGGACAGGTTTTTTTTTGTGGCCGCTATTCACTGAATAGCAGCCGCAGAAAACGGACATGTCAGTTTTCTACGGCACTTTCATTGAAGACAAGGCAACGGCCGTACTTTTACGAAATTATACGTTGTGTGAACATAGCCATACCATGTATCCATGTTTTTCTAGCAACTCTAAGACAGCATCCAACTACTCCAGCTGCTGGGAGTCAAATACCACGAAAATTCGGCAAGTCCGCTCAACACTACTTATGATTAATCACAGACTCCTATGAGATTGACAAGGAGATAACAAGGATGTAACAAAAAAAACGGTAATCCTGGTGCATTTTTCCCCCTTTTCGTTTACGCCGTTTGCGATGACGATTGTTATATTTTAATAGATTGCACAATTACACATGCTACAGTATATAATATGTTTATTTATCTTTATATGTTTTATTTATCAAATTGGAAAGGGGGTGATTTAAACTTTTATTGGGGGAGGGGCTTTGGGGTGTTGTAAAAAAACTTTCTTGGGGAACTTTTACATACAGTTATTAGATTATATATACTGATCATTGCTATGCCATAGGCATAGCATTAAGCAGTTTAATGGGCATTCTGCTGATTGAGCCTGCCTGTGGCAGACTCAATCAGCAGAGCGCCGATTGTCTGGTGACAGACTTCTAGGACGTACGTTTACGTCCAGGGTCGTCTAGGGGTTAAAGAGTTATCCAGCAAAAATCTTTTTCTTTCAAATCAACTGGTTGCAGAAAGTTAAATAGATTTGTAATTTATTTTTACTTAAAAATCTCAAGTCTTTCAGTACTTCTCAGCTGCTGTATGTCCTGCAGGAAATGGTGTATAATTTCCAGTCTGGCACAGTGCTCTCTGCTGCCACATCTGTCCATGTCAGGAACTGTCCAGAGCAGAAGAAGTTTATTATGGGGATTTGCTCCTCTTATGGACAGGTTCTGACAAGTACAGAGGTGGCAGCAGAAAGCAGTGTGCCAGACTGGAAAGAATACATAGTAAAAAGTACCCCTTTAAAAAAACAGTGTGCAGAAAGCTCTTCAGCTCCCCCTAGTTGTGATTATGTACAGCTAGTAAGTTATCTTTTAAATTGGTACTGTCCTTTCGGCATCTATACACAAGTGAACTGAAGAAACTTTGTAATGTATCTTCTTGGAGAAAATGTCTTATTTCTCCCCCTACACCAATCATTTACACTGAAGTCACTGCTATAATCTTTTTTTGAGGGATGAGATAGATTATCAACAGCCTGAGGGATTGTGTTACGTGCTATCCATAAATGTCTATGGAGGGTGGGGGAGCAGTGAGAGATAGATTCTGCGGGCTCTGGCATTGATGGATTCACAGCTACACTGAACATTAGTGCTGTATAATGTCTTCCATGTTAATACTGGTGTTTTTGAGGGCCAACCCTGTACTGGGGTGTGATAGTAAAACACTTCACTAGAGCTTTCAACATCTTTATCTGTGTCTGTCTCTCACTGTGGCTCCTCATTCTTAGAAAGCGAGAATGGAAAAATAAGGAGAGGAAAAACTAAATGAGAATAAGGTGATGAAGGGACAGGCTTCAGGAATCAATGCAATGTGTAATGTAATGTAGTGCAATGTAGTGTGCAATGTAATGCACACTACATTACAGACATCAGAGAAGGGAATGATGGCTTCTTTTTCGTTCACGTAACTTAAGTCACGTAAGTTGTGACTGCCACATGTGGCAAACCTAGCCCAATTATGTAGCCATCGGCCACCATATGCCAGCATGATCTAAACCACACATGGCAGCTGCAACTTAGCCAATGCCCCAGTAACAAAGCACATCCCCTTTAAGTAGGGAGAAAATTATTGAAGAACCTGAAAGAGTTCCAGGGAGCTATGAATTTATTAGCTTTCTAGCTTCCAGGAAAACCCCTTTAGAGGTCCATTCACACATTGCAAGTTTCAGACTGAAATCTGCTGCAAAACCCATTACCATTTAATCGGTATCTATAACTATTCAATCAACTGCAAGAATAGAGCACCACAGTGTTGGAAAAGGGCACATATTTTGCTGCTATGTTAAATAATAAAATAAGGATTCAATCTTACCTGTCAGTACTCCTTGCAGCCCTAGGGCGCCATCTCCAGGCCCCCTGCTCAGTGATGGCCCGCTCAGCCAATCACTGTGTTATTTCACCTCAGCCAGTGATTGGCTGAGTGGGCTGTCGCTGAGCGGTGGACCATGAGACGGCGCCATTCAGCACTGGGGAAAAGCGGATAGGAAAGAATGGCTTCTTTATTGTCTTTTACTATTACAGCAGCCCTGTATCTTATGTTTCAAACCACTATGGTGTGCCATTTATGCAGTGGAATGAAAATCTTAAACGGTAATCTGTATTGCAGTGGATTTCACTGCGAGAAACTCACAGCATGAAAACATGGTAAGTGTGAACATACCCTTAGGGTCCTATTACACAGAGCGATTTTTAACGATTAAAGACTTACGGTAAACGATCGCAAAACGAGATTGTTTATCGTTAACCTGAAATCGTTCACCATATTACACAAAACAATAATAGTTACGATCGTTACTTCGATCCTTATTGCGACCGTTACTATGATGGTTTACTCCTTCTGATCCCAGCAAAACAATGAACATTGTGCAATTACACTGAACGATTAGTGAACAAATGCGGAACCTGAGCGAACGAATGTGGAATTACAGCGAACAATAAGCGAACGATTAACGATAACTTTAGGTTCAGATCTAAATCAACGATCAACGACATACGAATGATTTTTCGATCGTTGCCTGCAATTACACAGAACAATTATCGTTTAAATTCGAATGGTTTAACGATTTTTTGCACAATAATCGTCCCGTGTAATAGGGCCTTTAGGCTTCATTTGTTTGTTTTTCCCACAATCCCCAGTATTTTCAAACGCCCATGTTAACACGAACTCCAAAGTTAAAAGGGAACAATACTTCTATCCCACTTCTTAACTGAACACTTTTTCCTATCTATAGTCAAAGACGCACAATAGCCCTGACAATCACATTCAAAATAGGATTATATTCAACGTGCTTCCTACTTTTCTTTCTGTGTGAAAAGCATAGAAATAGAAGTGATGTTCAGAAGAGGAATCTGTCTTTTATATTGCCCACGTTAATGTATAAGTTACACAGCATGGGCTCTCTGTGAAAAAAAAAAAAAAATTGTGAGACAATATAAAAATCTATAACAGATAACACTTCAGTGGCGGATTCGGCTTCTAAAAATCGAGATAGACAGCTGCTTTATTCAATGACGCTGAATGAGTAACGCTGCCAGCTGCTACGGCACAAAGCTCTGCAGGTCGCTTCGGTGTTGCCGATGCTATAAACCTCAATGTCCTGAAAGCCACAAAGCCTGAACAATAAAATGCGCATCTGTCAGGAGACGCTACCTGGTGACAGAATTGGCGCATAGCTCTCTGGGGCCCATCTTGAGGAAAGGTTTCCTTAATGACTGCGATTACAGAATTACATTCATATAAAGAAAGTTTTTTTCAGCGTAGATGAAAAAAATAAAATATAGGCACCGGGCAGGAAGCCACTTTACAATCAGGTGCTAGCGGGGCTCCCTTTTAATGTGTGGTCACTAATGACATCTAATTCATGCTGGAAAGAAAGAGCAGAAACACACACTGACACTCGGCACACTGTAAACCTTAAAGTCAAGTACATACTAAACAAGGCCCAATTATACATGCACAAGCAATAACTAGCTCCTTCATACAAAACGTGCATTTTTCTGATTGCCAGATTGTAGACCTGGTCATACAGGACTGATTATGCGAGGCTGTTTGAATACTCTACCACTTGTATAGCCAAGGATGGCGGTACGAAACATACATTAAGCTTATCAAGTGGATTAACCAGGCACAGTATGTGGTGGTATAGAATCGGGGTAAACAGACTGTACTACATGCATCTCACCATAAACAAATCTATTAAACACAAATTTAACTTTTTAGACAAGTTTATGTTAGATTGCTTTAGGGGTACTGTGGTATAAGATAAAACAGTGTGCTTCATCGCTGACAAAAATGTGGTTTTTTTTTTTTTGCAGAAATCAATAGTACAGTCAATTTAAAAAAAACCCGAGGGGGGAGGAGGGAGATTAGTCGCCAGCAGAGAACAAAAGATTACACAGCAGGACCTGTGTGAAAGGCGGTATTCAAAGGTGAGAGAGGTCAGTGCTGACTTCAGAGGAGATGTAGCTGTAAATTAACTCTTAGTTGTGCTGTTTTGGTGCCTCATCTCCCTCCACCCCTTCCCTCTCCATAAGAGAACCATGAAGACAGGGGGAAGAGCTTCAAACTGCTTTTTTATGATAAAAATGTTTTTTTTTCCGCTAATAAACCAAAATACAAAGTTTCTTAAAATCGCCTCTACTATTGATTTCTGCAAAAAAAAAAAAATATGTAAACGACAGTGACACTTTAAAGGGGTTGTCCGGCGATAAAAAATTATTCACAGAATAACACACATTACAAAGTTATACAACTTTGTAATGTATGTTATGTCTGTGAATGGCCCCCTTCCCCGTGTCCCACCACCCCCACCCGTGTACCCGGAAGTGTGGTGCGCTATACTCACCTGTCACGTGCCGACCACGGTCTCCGATCCTCAGCAGTGACGTCTTCTTCGGGCGGCCAGGGATCTTCCCGAGTGCTGGCCGCTCTCTGCAGCGTCATCCGAAGCTCAGCCGCGATTGGCTGAGCATAACTGTGCTCAGCCAATCGCGGCAGAGCGGCTGATGACGCGGCCACGTCATCAGCTGCTCAGCCGCGATTGGCTGAGCACAGTTCTGCTCAGCCAATTGCGGCTGAGCTTCGGATGACGCTGCAGAGGGCGGCCGGCACTCGGGAAGATCCGCCGGTCTCCCGAAGAAGACGTCACTGCTGAGGATCGGAGACCGTGGACGACACGAGATGCCGTGAGTATAATGCACCACACTTCCGGGTCTAGCGTGGGTGGGGGGAAACACGGGGAAGGGGGCCATTCACAGACATAACATACATTACAAAGTTGTATAACTTTGTAATGTGTGTTATTCTGTGAATAATTTTTTATCGCCGGACAACCCCTTTAAATGTTTGTGCTACTGTATTGGTACAGCCGTGCAGCAGGGATTAGCACGCTCAGTGCACCAATCCATCCTGTTGTCCAGCCTCTCCTAATGAATACAGAAGCAGCACTCTGCTGTTACATCACTCACAGGGTGGCACTGCCATAATTTGCATAATGTCAAAATTTATCAAAAACAGCGCTGGGGATTAAAGTTATGAAAGTTAACTTAATCCTCAGTGCCCTGTGGAAACATAACAGCAGGTTAAAGGGTGTATGACCACCTATAACCCTTATCCACAGGGTAGAGAATAAATGTCTCATCTCAGCGGTACAAGCAGCAGGGATGCTCTGCAGTCTTGAGATTGGGGGGACCCAAGTCTCTGTGCTCTTGTCAGGACCCTCTATGATCATTCTCAACCCTATAAATTGGTGATAAGTGTTACTGGAATAAAACCTTGTGTCATTGTCGTGTAATTTTCTTATTTTTTTTTTCAGAAATCAATAGTACAGGTGATTTGAAGAAACTTTGTAATTTGCTTTTTTTAGCTGAAAAATGCATTTTTATCATGAAAAGGCAGTTGGAAACTCTCCCCACTGTCTTTATGGTTCTCTATGGAGAGGGGAGGGGTGGAGAGAGATGAGGCACCAAAAAAGGAGAACAAAGAGTTAATTTACAGCTACATCACCGGGCTAACTCCTCTGAAGTCAGCACTGACCTCTCTGACCTCTGAATAGCAGCTTTCACACAACTCCCATTGTGTAATCCTTTGTTCTCTGCTCTCCGCTCTAATCTCCCTCCTCCCCCCTCCCCTCTCCATAGATTACACAGGGCTAAACTCATGTACACTAGTCGACATTTTCTAATAATGAGCAGTGAATGAGAGAGAGGAGGGGGAAGGGGGCCTGGAGAAAGTCTTTTTGAATGCAGATAATGGCATATTTGCCTAATAAACCCATTTACAAAGTTTCTCAAAATCACCTATACTATTGATTTCTGCAACAACAAAAAAAAGAAACAAAGTGACACTAAGTCTTCAATTAACCTTCAGGATAACTTTTTGTAGAGATGAGCTAATTTACAGTAATAAAGCAAATCGCGTTGTTAGCTTTAAACTGTGCGCTGCTCCACCCCAGGTGCCTGGAAAAGCCGGATCCAGTCCTGGAAACTTCTTCCCGTTTGCCATTACTGGATCCAGCTTTTACAGTTATTACTGTAAATTTCCTCATCTTAAACTTCTTGTGTTTGTGCCCCTTTTTTTGTCATTGTTGGTTTTCACCAGTTTGCCCCCTTGAATCTCTAAATTTCATTTGTTCCTAAGCTAATGGGAGGAGATAAAGATGCAGATTGATTCCTTCCTACTGTGGGTACCGATAAAGTCTATTACAGTCTCTATGGTGAAAAAACAATCAGGTTGCATTGCATCACATTTGCAATAGAAAGTGATTAAAGAAATGTATTGAATTTCACCTTTGTTTTCACCCAGAAATGGTTATAAAGTACTATATACACAGTCACACATAAGACTGACGCATAGGAGCCTTAGTAAGGGGGAACCTGGGATGCTTTAAAGCAGGGGTGGGGAACCTTTTCCATGTCGAGGGCCGGTCGGGCATTAATAAAATCATTCGAGGGCCGCATACCGTGCGCGGCAGTTAGTAGCGGGGGTTTGCAGCACCCAGGACAAGGCATAGTATTGTTCCCCTAGTGCCCCTGCTATTGTAGTTAACCCCCAGTGATGCCCCTTGTAGTCTAGTTAACCCCCAAGTCATGTCCCTGGTAGCCTAGTTATTCCCCCCCCATCAGTCATGTCTCTGGTAGCCTAGTTGTCCCCCCCATCAGTCATGTCCCTGGTAGCCTAGTTGTCCCCCCCCCCATCAGTCATGTCCCTGGTAGCCTAGTTGTCTCCCCCATCAGTCATGTCCCTGGTGGCCTAGTTATCCCCCCATCAGTCATGTCCCTGGTAGCCTAGTTGTCCCCCCCCATCAGTCATGTCCCTGGTAGCCTAGTTGTCCCCCCCCCCATCAGTCATGTCTCTGGTAGCCTAGTTGTCCCCCCTATCAGTCATGTCCCTGGTAGCCTAGTTGTCCCCCCCATCAGTCATGTCCCTGGTGGCCTAGTTGCCCCCCCCCATCAGGCATGTCCCTGGTAGCCTAGTTATCCCCCCCCCCCATCAGGCATGTCCCTGGTAGCCTAGTTAACCCCCATCAGGCATGTCCCTGGTAGCCTAGTTGTCCCCCCCATCAGTCATGTCCCTGGTAGCCTAGTTGTCCCCCCCCCCCCATCAGTCATGTCTCTGGTAGCCTAGTTGTCCCCCCCATCAGTCATGTCCCTGGTAGCCTAGTTGTCCCCCCCATCAGTCATGTCCCTGGTAGCCTAGTTAACCCCCATCAGGCATGTCCCTGGTAGCCTAGTTGCCCCCCCCCCCCCATCAGTTATGTCCCTGGTAGCCTAGTTATTCCCCCCCCCCCATCAGTCATGTCTCTGGTAGCCTAGTTATTCCCTCCCCCCATCAGTCATGTCTCTGGTAGCCTAGTTATTCCCCCCCCCCCCATCAGGCATGTCCCTGGTAGCCTAGTTGTCCCCCCCATCAGTCATGTCCCTGGTAGCCTAGTTGTCCCCCCCCATCAGTCATGTCCCTGGTAGCCTAGTTGTCCCCCCCCATCAGTCATGTCCCTGGTAGCCTAGTTGTCCCCCCCCCCATCAGTCATGTCCCTGGTAGCCTAGTTGTCCCCCCCCATCAGTCATGTCCCTGGTAGCCTAGTTGTCCCCCCCCCCATCAGTCATGTCCCTGATAGCCTAGTTGCCCCCCCATCAGTCATGTCCCTGGTAGCCTAGTTGTCCTCCCATCAGTCATGTCCCTGGTAGCCTAGTTGTCCCCCCATCAGTCATGTCCCTGGTAGCCTAGTTGTCCCCCCCCCATCAGTCATGTCCCTGGGATCCTAGTTAACCCCCAAATAAAAAAATAAACATCCCACTCACCTTACCTCCGTTCCCACGCAGTCCAGGTCCTCTTCTCTCCCAGGTCCTCTGTGCCGGTCTTCTCCTGCAGGCGGCGCGCGATGAAATGACGTCATCGCGCGCGGCCCGCAGGAGACTAAAGACACGCGCCGCTCTGCTGGGGAAGGAGCCGGCACAGACAGCATCCTCCTGTGTCTGGCAGCTGTCACAGACACCGGAGGATGCGGTGTATGCCGGCTTCTTCCCCAGCAGAGCGGCGAGCATCACAGGGGAGCTGTGGGCCGCGGGCCGCATCGGGAGGTCTCAGGGGCCGGATGCGGCCCGCGGGCCGGAGGTTCCCCACCCCTGCTTTAAAGTGTCACTATAGTTTGATTTTGCAGAAATCAATAGTCCAGGCGATTTTAAGAAACTTTGTTATTGGGTTTATTAGGCAAATATGCCATTATCTGCATTCAAAAGGACTTTCCCAGCCCCCCCCCCTCCCTCTTATCTCTCATCCACTGCTTATTATCAGAAAATCTCGACTGTTTTACATCAGTTGAGCCATGTCTGTTCTATAGAGACAGGGGAGATTAGTCGCCAGCAGAGAACAAAGGATTACACAGCGGGAACTGTGTGAAAGCAGATATTCAGAGGTCAGAGAGGTTAGTGCTGACCTCAGAGGAGATAGCCCTGTGATGTAGCTGTAAATTAACTCTTTGTTGTCCTGTTTTGGTGCCTCATTTTCCTCCACCCCTCCCCTCTCCATAGAAAACAATGAAGACAGGGGGGAGAGCTTCAAACTGCTTTTTCATGATAAGAATGCATTTTCTGGCTAATAAACCCAATTACAAAGTTTCTTAAAATCACCCGTACTATTGATTTCTGCAAAAAAAAATTGAAACAGACACTTTAACCCCTAGACGACCAAGGAATGCACCAGTAGGTCCTGGGCTACGAATCGCGCAGCTGGCCCTCACCGTTAATAACAGGCTGCAATATGTGATTAACCCCTTAAAGGCCACAGCGTTTAAGTGTTAGTGACAGGGGCAGTCCCCTGTCACTTACCGATCGGGACCACCCGCAGTGTGACTGCGGGGTTCCCGATCATTTTAGCGGACCGCTGGAGGTCTCTCACCTTCCTCCGTGCGGTCCAATCGGTGCTCTGTTGATTAAGTCTATCACAGGCAGGCTTAATCAGCAGATCACCTATCACACTGATCAATGCTATGTCTATGGCATAACAATGATCAGTGTGAATAATCTAAATATTGTATTAAAAAAGTCCCCCAAGGGGACTTAAAGGGGTGCTCCGACCCGGGGGTATTTTTCAGCTATGGCTGGAGATGGGGTAGTTATGGACGGCGGAGGTCACTTACCTCCCCCGGTTCCCGGATCGCACCACCCGATACACCCGTCCCACGGGCACTTCCTGGGGTGAGCTGCCGCACGAGACGTGATGTCTCAAGGCAGCTCAGCCATTCAGCGGCCGTAGCAAAGTCCCGCATCGGCCGCTGAATGGCTGAGCTGCCTTGAGATGTCCCGTCTCATGCGGCAGCTCACACCAGGAAGTGGCCGCGGGACGAGTGTACTGGGCGGCGAGATCCAAGACCCGGCGCTGGATCCGCCGTCTATAACCACCCCATCCCCGGCCATAGCTGAAAAATACCCCCGGGCCGGAGGACCCCTTTAAATTGCGTAAAAAAAAAACACCCCAAAGCCCCTCTCCTAATAAAAGTTCAAATCACCCCCCTTTCCCATTATATAAATAAAGCATATAAAAATAAATAACTAAAAAAAAAAAATATTATAATATACCGTAGGATAAGTAATTGTTCGATCCATTAAAATATATCAAGCGTCATCACTAACGGCGAATGGCGTAGACAAAAAGAGGGAAAAAAGTGCCAGGATTACCGATTTTTGTTACATTATATATAAAAAAAATAAATAAAAAGTGATTCAAACGTTCGATCTACTGAATATGGTATTAATAAAAACTAGAGATCATGGCGGAAAACATTACACCCCATACAGCCCCGTAGATTGAAAAATAAAACCGTTAAGTGTCACAATAAGGCAACTTTATTATTAATCGCAAAATAAAAGAATTTCATAAAAAAAAAAAATATATATATATACATATATATAACATCAGAAAATCTGTGTAAACCTGCATATGGTTGTCTTCGGACTGACCTATAGAATAACGATATCATGTCACTTTTACCATATAGTGCATTACGTAGACACCCGTAGATCCCGCCTCCTTCACTGAGTGGCTGAGCGGATCTGAGACGTCACGTTTTGGGCCCGAGTCAGACACACGGAAGCGGCCGGGAACCGGGCACCGGAGCGCCGCAATGGGGAAGCCGCCGTGAGTGGACGTCTTTTTCCTCGGCCACCTCCTCCCCGCTCCCAGTAAAAAAGTGCCCCCACACTGGAGTACCCCTTTAAGGACATTGCCATGTTTATCATGTTTATGTAAATACTTAATTGTTGATTAACATTTTAAAAACTTGACCTTGGATCCAGCAAACAACGTGCTAATTAAGGTGAATGTAAGAATAGGGCTGCTTAGCAAACACAATCATGAGGCGGCTGAGCTCAGTAAGAACCCTAGAGGACTGCGGTACAGATACTACTTGTCAGCACAGCCCATACACATCTAAGGTTCACCGCATATGTCAGAAACAATATGTACAGTGATAAACTTACCTCTACCGGAAAGTTCCTATGTGCACCTGTTTGGCATAAATGTAACCTCTTCTAAACCTGCTCTATACACTAGATCTTAAAGGAGTTATTCACAGTGGCGTAGCTACCGCGGTCGCGGTGGTCGCCGCCGCGACCGGGCCCGCCACAAGGAAGGCCCGCGAGGCCCTCCCAATCAATCACTCTTGTGACCGCAAGCATTGTTTTGCTTGCGGTCACAAGAGTTTGGCTCCGTCTTCCCCCGGCTGCTACGCGGCTGCCGGGGGTGTCACGTCTTACCCCCGGCAGCCCGCGCATCCCAGAGCTCCCTGCGCGCCTTGGGCCCTGACTTCCGGTTCCGGCACGCAGGGAGCTCTGGGATGCGCGCGCTGCCGGGGATAAGACGCGACACCCCCGGCAGCTGGGGACAGACCAGGAGGAGAGAGGACCAACGTGGGAGCGCGTTGTCAGGTGAGTTAAGTTTTGTTTTGTTTTTTTTATCAGCCTGCATGGGTGGGGGGAAAGAGGGGGGCATCTATGAGGGTGGGGGGGGAAAGAGGAGGCATCTATGGGGGTGGGGGGGAAAGAGGAGGCATCTATGGGGGTGGGGGGGAAAGAGGAGGCATCTATGAGGGTAGGGGGAAAGAGGGGGGCATCTATGAGGGTGGGGGGGGGGGGAAGGGGACCATCTATGAGGGTGGGGGGAAGGAGGGGGGAAACAGGGGGGTATCTATGAGGGTGGGGGAAAACAGGGGGGTATCTATGAGGGTGGGGGGAAAGAGGGGGCATCTATGAGGGTGGGGGGAAAGAGGGGGCATCTATGAGGGTGGGGGGGAAGAGGGGGCATCTATGAGGGTGGGGGGGAAAGAGGGGGCATCTATGAGGGTGGGGGGAAAGAGGGGGGCATCTATGAGGGTGGGGGGAAAGAGGGGGGTATCTATGAGGGTGGGGGGAAAGAGGGGGGCATCTATGAGGGTGGGGGGAAGGGGGGGCATCTATGAGGGTGGGGGGAAGGGGGGGCATCTATGAGGGTGGGGGGAAGGGGGGGCATCTATGAGGGTGGGGGGAAGGGGGGGCATCTATGAGGGTGGGGGGAAAGGGGACCATCTGAGGGTGGGGGGGAAGAGGGGGGCATCTATGAGGGTGGGGGGAAGGAGGGGGGCATCTATGAGGGTGGGGGGAAGGAGGGGGCCATCTATGAGGGTGGGGGGAATCTATGAGGGTGGGGGGAAGGAGGGGGGGCATCTATGAGGGGGGGGGAAGAGGAGCCATCTATGAGGGTGGGGGGAAAGAGGGGCCATCTATGAGGGTGGGGGGAAAGAGGGGCCATCTATGAGGGTGGGGGGAAAGAGGGGCCATCTATGAGGGTGGGGGGAAAGAGGGGCCATCTATGAGGGTGGGGGGGAGATGGGGCCATCTATGAGGGTGGGGGGGAGATGGGGCCATCTATGAGGGTGGGGGGGAGATGGGGCCATCTATGAGGGTGGGGGGGAGATGGGGCCATCTATGAGGGTGGGGGGAGATGGGGCCATCTATGAGGGTGGGGGGGGGGGGAAAGGGGACCATCTATGAGGGTGGGGAGAAAGAGGGCCATTTATGAGGGTGGGGGGGGAAAGAGGGACCATCTATAAGGGAGGGGGGAAGGGGACCATCTATAAGGGAGGGTGGGGGGAGAAGGGGCCATCTATAAGGGAGGGGGGAGAGGGGGCCATCCATAAGGGAGGGGGGAGAGGGGGCCATCTATAAGGGAGGTAGGAGAGGGGGCCATCTATAAGGGAGGGGGTAGAGGGGGCCATCTGTAAGGGAGGGGGTAGAGGGGGCCATCTATAAGGGGGGGCAACATAGGGGGAGAGGGAATACACAGAGGGGGGCATATATTATTAGGGGGTCACATAGAGTCAGGGCTACCCACTAAATGAGGGTGTAAAGGGGACAATACAGATGTGTAGTGTGTAGAGAGATGAGGATGGTGTCAGAGTGTGGAGCCTAATATGTCTGTCTGGCAGATTCTGTGGATTTGTGGCTCGGAGAAGTTCTCATAACGGCCCAGGACAGATGGAGAAGATGAAAAGGAAAGAACTCCGATCAGAAAAGACGTCTCCTGTGAGTCACCTGATATAACTGCACTGTAATGTATATGGTGTATAGAGCCTGTGTAGAGCTGGGGCCACCTCTATATGACTGGCTGAGGTGATTTAGTATACTGGATTTGGTCAGTAACAATATGGTGGTGATGGTAGTGGTTGTGGTGTGGCGGTTATGTTTCCTTCCTATATACTGGTATTACTAGTAATATTGGTCTCAGTATACAGGATTTGGTCAATAACAGTATGGCGGTAATAGGTAATATCTGTCTTTTTGTGTATATATATATATATATATATATATATATATATATATATATATATATATATACACACACCAATAGCATAACTTGGTCGTGAAAGGAGGGGGGGGGGGGGGGGCCCAAGTTGGCCTCTCGCACCAGGGCCCAGGAGACATTAGCTACGCCCCTGGTTATACAGGATTATAAGAAGCAGACTACTTTTCTTTTTTTTAGCACAAACAGCACCACCCTGTCCTTAGGTTGTGCGTGGTATTACAATTCAACTCTATTCACTTCAATGAAACTGAGCTGCAAAACCAAAGCGAGAAGAGGTACTGTTTCTGAAAGAAAGTGGCCATGTTTTTCAAAGACAGGACAACAGATTTAAAGGAATTAGGACCTACCCGAGAAGCTGACAGAATAGTGTAGATGGCTGCCCTTTGTAAGCATGGCCCCTTTTGTGGATGTATCCATGCAGTAGATTCCATACAATCTTGGGTCCTGTACTGTAGCGAAGAGTTAAAGAGGAGCAATTGTTTGGCATCTGTGCCCTGCTTTGGCACATCTCACCACAACCTCCTCCTCCCTCTTCGCCATGAATACTTCACTGTGGGGCAGGTTGCACACTGCCTGTTATCACTGCCTTAGAGATCACCGGCGCATGCACAAACTGCAAGGATGGCGCAGCCCGTGCCAGCAGTGGCATATGTGCAGACAGTGATCGTGACGAGGGCAAGTAGGAGGCCGGCCAGCTAAAAAGTATCATGGAGAAGGAGGAGGGAATGGTGAGATGTGCGGCACAAACGCTGAGCCACAACTTCTCCTTGACTCTTCATTACAGTACAAGACCTAAGATTAAATAGAATCTACCGCACGCACGCATTTACAAAAGATACCATACTCACAAGGGGCAGCCACCTACACTACACCGTCAGCACCTCGGTGCTGACAGATTCTCTTTAAAGGTAGCTTCACACGTCCCAGATTTGCAGCGGATTTCACGCCGCGAACTTGCAGCGAAATCTGCTGTGAATCCATGTAGTGTGAAGATCTATGGGGTTACATATCCGCAGCGGACTTTTCATTCCACTGCAGATATATAACCCCTTTAACCCCCCCCCCGCCGTCCCCGGCCCGGAGCATACATTACCTGCTCGCAGCTCCCCTTGCACCCCATCAGCCAATCAGTGCACGGCAGCACTGATTGGCTGATGGGGAGCCGGGAGTCCCACACACAGCCGTGGCGCCGAGCAGGTAGTGTATGCTCCGGGCAGCGGGGGTTGAAGGGGCCAGCTTACATATCAGCAGTGGAAAGAAAATTACCCTGCGCATATGTAACCCCATAGACCTTCACACTACCAGGATACGCAGCGGATTTTGCTTCAAACTCGCGGCGTGAAATCTGCTGTGGATCCGATCCGTGTGAAGCCACCCTCACTGAGAAACTATTCCCAGCACCCGAGTAGTAGTGGTACTGAGTTAAAAGGCAGCAGACTGATTGCGGATTGCAGAGATAAAAAAAAAAAAAAAAAAAAAAAAAAAAAACATTGCTCCATTATTACTCTAAATTCGCTCATCTCTAATAAATAGGATGCTGACTCCAATGCAGTTTTAAATGCTCAGGCTAAAGTACTGATACAGCCGTGTGGCTGTACCAGTACAGCAGACAAACATTTAGGCTATGTTCACACTATGTATCTGTGCGGCTGTATTGCGGGCTGTAAATCATCCGCCGTTTTTTTCCGGTTCATGCGTACGCTGGAAAGTATACGATATACGGCAGCACAGTGCACACTATGTATGAGCCTACGGCCCGATCGTAAATGGACCCGTAAAAAATGAACAAGACCATTGTTTGCGGCTGGAAGTGTACAAATTCACGGCCGTGGATTGAAAGGCAGTCCGTACGGAGTACTTCAAAAATAGCCGTCAAGTTAATATATTAAATTAATAAAACACATTTTCTTTGTAATAAAGTCCCTTTCGTTATTCAATAATTTAATTCTAACGAATCCATCATTGTGCAATTAAATATACTGTTAAAATAAATATATATATTAATAAATGTATATTTATATGTATATTTATTTTTTGACAGTATATTTAATTGCACAATGATCGATTCGTTAGAATTAAATTATTGAACAACGAAACTGATTTTATTATAACAAAAATGTGTTTTATTAATTAAATATTAATTATTACAGGAAGCTCCATTAAGCCGTTAATTCATATTCCCGGCAATAGAGCTTTCTGTACTAATCATCACTTTACTTTAATTAAAACATCAAATGTTTCTTCTAATTATGTTATCACAATAGCATTATTAGAAGAAACATTTAGAATTATATGTGCGCTCAGCTGATTGGCTGATCGGCTGAGCACACATATAAAGAGCCGGTCCGCAGTACAGTGACTTCATTGTGCTGCGGACCAGCGAAGAGGACACATCGGGGTGAGTATGAGGACACATCGGGGTGAGTATAAAGCTCTCCCCACCCCCTCCCCAGCACTGCACCCATCCCAGTAAGGAAGGGGGGTCACTTAACCCCTTCCTTGCTGGGATGGGTGCAGTCTGACATCAGTCTGGCCCCCAAGGGGTTAAGGGGGATGCAATACATCCACAGGATACCGATATCTGAAAAACAAAAAGGGAGAAACACACAAAAAACACACAAACAGGAGCACAACACCCATCATTGTGAGCGGTGTTGTGCACCTTAGAATATGCAGCATCTTTACAGATCGCTGCTTACAGTCTGGCTCCCAAGGGGTTAAGGGAGAATGTATTGCATCCCCCTTAACCCCTTGGGGGCCAGACTGATGTCAGACTGCACCCATCCCAGCAAGGAAGGGGTTAAGTGACCCCCCATCCTTGCTGGGAGGGGTGCAGTGCAGGGGAGGGGGTGGCGAGATCTGTATACTCACCCCGATGTGTCCTCTTCGCTGGTCCGCAGCACAATGAAGTCACTGTGCTGCGGACCGGCTCTTTATATGTGCGCTGAGCCGATCAGCCAATCAGCTGAGCGCACATATAATTCTAAATGTTTCTTCTAATAATGCTATTGTGATAACATAATTAGAAGAAACATTTGATGTTTTAATTAAAGTAAAGTGTTAATTAGTACAGAATGCTCTATTTACCGGGAATATGAATTAACGGCTTAATGGAGCTTCCTGTACTAATATTTAATTAATAAAACACATTTTTGTTGTAATAAAATCAGTTTCGTTGTTCAATAATTTAAACGAATCCATCATTGTGCAATTAAATATACTGTCAAAAAATATATATATAAATATACATTTATTTATATATATATATTTATTTTAACAGTATATTTAATTGCAAAATGATGGATTTGTTTAAATTTAATTATTGAACAACGAAAGGGACTTTATCCCCTTAAGGACCGGGCCTGAAATGGCCTTAAGGACCGGAGCAAATTTTATGAATTTGACCAGTGTCACTTTATTCATTAATAACTTCGGGATGCTTTTACCTATCCGGCTGATTCTGAGATTGTTTTCTCGTGACATATTGTACTTCACATTTCTTGTAAATTGGAGTCGATACTTATAACGAATCTTTATGAAAAAACCCAAAATAGCGTGAAAAATTGTGAAAAAATGCATTTTTCCAACTTTAAAACTTTTCTGCTTATACAGAAAATGGTTATACCACATAAATTATATATTAAATAGCATTAGCAACATGTCTACTTTATGTTGGCGGCATTTATTAAACTATATTTCATTTTTTTTAGACAATAGGAAGCTTAAAACATTAGCAGCAAATTTCCAAATTTTCAGTAAAATTTCAAAATCAGATATTTTTAGGGAACTGTTCAGGTTTAAAGTGTATTTGAGGGGACTGTGTGTTAGAAAGCCTCACGAAGCACCCCATTTCAGAAACTGCACCCCCTAAACTCTGCAAAAGCACATCCAGAAAGTTTTTTAACCCTTTAGGGGAGTCACAGAAATAAAAGCTAAGTGTGTAAGAAATTTGAAAATTTTAATTTTCTGTGCAGAGATTTTATTGTAATCCAATATTTTTCATAATTATAAACCTATTACCAGAGAAATGCACCCCAATATTGATTGCCCCATTTCTGCAGTTTATAGAAATACCCCATATGTGGCCCTATTGCGCTATTTGACGCAACCACAAGCCTCAGATATAAGGGAGCGCCTAGTGAATTTCAATGGCTCCGTTATTTTTGGTCATTTTTGACTGTACCACTTCAGGTTGGCAGAGGCTCTGGGGTGCCAAAACCTAAAAAACACCCCTAAAGGGACACCATTTAGAAAACTACACCCCTCAAGGAATGTAACAAGGGGTGCGGTGAGCATCTGGACCCCACAGGTGCTTCACAGATTTTCCAAACAATATGGCTTGAAAAAAGACTAAAGTATTTTTTACACTAAAATGTTGTTCTAGCCTTCAATTTTTCATTTTCACAAAGGGATAAAAGGACAAAAAAAACACAAAACATGTAGCACAGTTTCTCCCGAGTACGGAAATACCCCACATGTGGACATAAAGTGCCAAGCGGGCGCAGGACGAGCCTCCAAAGGGAAGGAGCGCCAATTGGCTTTTGGAAGCTGGATTTCACTGGAATGGATTTCAAGGGCCATGTCGCATTTACAGAGCCCTCGTGCTGCCAAGACACTGGAAACCCCCCACAAGTGACCCCATTCTGGAAACTACACCCCTCAAGGAATCTAACAAGGGGTGCAGTGAGCATATGGACCCCACTGGTGACGGGCACAAATGTGGAAAAATGTGACGTGAAAGTGAAAATTTTCATTTTTTCACTTTCATGGCACAAATGTGCCCGTCATCCAGGGGTCCATATCCTCACTGCACCCCTTGTTAGATTCCTTGAGGGGTGTAGTTTCCAGAATGGGGTCACTTGTGGGGGGTTTACAGTGTTTTGGCAGCACAAGGGCTCTGTAAATGCGACATGGCGTTCATCATCCATTCTAGCCAAATCCAACCTCTAAAATCCAAATGGCGCTCCTTCCCTTGGGAGGCTTGCCCTGCACCCACATGGCGCTTTATGTCCACACGTGGGGTATTTACGGACTCGGGGGAAATTGCTCTACACATTTTGTGTGTTTTTTTCTCTTTTAACCCCTTGTGAAAATGATAAATTCAAGGCTAGACCAACATTACAGTGTAAAAAATTTAATATTTCATTTTCACGCCACATTGTTCCACATTTGTGCCCGTCACCAGTGGGGTCCATATGCTGACTACACCCCTTGTTACATTCCCTGAGGGGTGTAGTTTCCATAATGGGGTCACTTGTGGGGGGTTTAACTGTCTTGGCAACACAGGGGCCTTTTGAATGCAACATGGCCCCTCGAAATCCATTCCATCCAAATCCAGCCTTCAAAAACCAAATGGCGCACCTTCCCTTTGGAGGCTTACCCTGCACCCGCATGGCGCTTTATGTCCACATGTGGGGTATTTCCGTACTCAGGGGAAATTGCTCTACACATTGTGTTTTTTTTTTATCTTTTAACCCCTTGTGAAAATGAAAAAATCAAGACAAGATCAATGATTTAGAGTAAAAATTTTAAAAAAATTACACTAAATGTTGGTCTAGCCTTGATTTTTTTCCATTTCCACAAGGGGTTAAAAAAGAAAATGAACACAAAACGTGTAGGGTAGTTTCCCCTGAGTACGAAAATACCCCACATGTGGACATAATTTGCCATATGGGCACAGGGCAAGTCACCAAAAGGACAGAGCGCCATTTAGAGGCTGGAATGGGGGATGGAGGCCATGTCGCAATTACAAAGCTCCTGTGCTGCCAGAACAGTAGAAACCCCCGACAAGTGACCCCATTCTGGAAACTACACCCCATAAGGAATCTAACAAGGGGTACAGTGAGCATATGGACCCCACTAGTGATGGGCACATGTGTAGGACATGTGCCGTGAAAATAAAAAATACCATTTTTTTCATTTTCACGTCCCAAATGTGGCCGTCACCAGGGGGCCATATACCCGCTGCCCCACTTGTTAGATTCCTTATGGGGTGTAGTTTCCAGAATGGGGTCACTTGTGGGGGGTTTCTACTGTCCTGGCCGCACAGAGGCTTTGTAATTGCATCATGGCCTCCTCTAATGGGAATGGCAGCCATACCTACTTAGCTGGGGAAAAGGGACAATTCTAATTTATTTGGGGGTATTAGGCCAATTATTAGTTTATAAGGTTGGAAATGACAGGTGTCCATCAAATTCAACCTGTGTTGATCCAGAGGAAGGCAAAAAACTCTTGTGAGGCAGACGACAGTAGCCTCATCACAGGGGAAAAATTCCTTCCCGACTCCATAATGGCGATCAGAATAATCCCTGGATCAACGTGACCCCTGAAATAGGAATAAGGGACAGAATTTAGATAATGTAGAACCCCAATGACGTGTAGTGCGCCTTGGAGCGATCCAGTATGCAGAGGCCGGGGGGATCAGGACAGGTGTCACACTGGTAAATGGTGTCCTTCCTGATCCCCCTGTTACCCCACACTCTGCACTTCTTCTGGGGTCTCCTGTTCTCCAGTGTGGGGGACGTCACCTGGAAAATGTTGTCCTGGTGCGATACGGGGTCCTTCATATCCAGAAGCGCTGGGTCCGCTCCATGGCTGCTAAATATTAGGGCGCTATTACTATTTCTGATATGTTCGGATCGTGCCGCAAGCTACAGTAGCTCAGGCAGCGAGGGACCAGAAGAGGGGGTGCTGGTATAAAAGTTATCCCCGTACGGGTGGTGGTGACCTTTATCCAGCAGTGGGAAGATCAGTTCCCGGACGATCTCCCCACTAACTCCGAGGATGGGGGGGGGGCATCTGGCGGCTGGATTCGGGTGTCCCTTCCTTCATACACTCTAAGGGTACGTGCACACTGCGGAATCGCGAAGGATAACCCTTTGTGCATTCCGCAGTTGGCACCCGCCGGCGGACTGATGCAGGCGCACGTCTCCGTCCGTGTCGTAGACTCCATTCTATGCACGGGCGGATTCCGCTCTGCGTCCAACGTGTTGATGGAATGACGGATAATGGAATCCGCCCATGCATAGGATAGAGTCTATGACACAGGCGGAGACGCGCCCCTGCATCAGTCCGCCGGCGGGTGCCAGCTGCGGAATGCACAAAGGGTTATCCTTCGCCATTCCGCAGTGTGCACGTACCCTAAATCTGTAAGTGTACCCTGAGGTACTCTCACAGAGTTTGTAGAATTTCACGCCATACCGTCATCTCTTATTGGGACGGTACTGGCGGAAAAGACGTGTCTGGGGGGCAGCGTACGCTACGCTACTCCCAGACACGTCACTGGATGATGAGGAGGATGAGGATGAATGGAGGAAAGAAGGATCCCCCCAATTCATCCTCACTGGCTGTTTCGGTGTCGGAGGCAATAATAATGTATGCGTCCGACACCGAAAACACCCTGGGGGCCATCTTTATATGGGGATTGGTATATGGGGTATGTAGTGGTGTAGTGTAAAACTTTATTCAATGTAGTGTGGTGTAATGTAGTGTTTTTTTACGTGTTTTTTACAGTAAGTATACAAAAAAAACCTACGCCAAAAATGGTGTTGCTGATGAATGCCGCACTTATGTTCGGCACTTATAAGCAGACCGTGGCAGTAGGATATAAAAAAAAAACACCCTACGCCAAAAAGGAGGAGTTGCTGATTAGCAGCGCACTTTCGTGCGATGCTGATCAACACTCAGCGGCGATAGGGTGCGGAAAATAGAAAAAAAAAAAATTGGGAAAAAATTTTTTTTTTTTACTACATTCTGAACATCCCTGTAGTGGCTGATACGTGTATTACACTTATCAGCCGCTAGGGGGCAGCAGAGCGCAAGATCCGAAAATAGACGACGCTGGAGCCGGAAAAATACGAAAATAGACGACGCTGGAGCCGGAAACAGCCGATCGGGACTCACGGAAGAAGCCGAAGTCCCGACAAGAGGAAGTGGACGCCGGGAACCCGGAAGACGCCGATCAGGACCCCGGGACAGGTGAGTAATGTACAAATACCTGCTCCGGACCCCTCAGCTACCTAGCTGAGGGGTCCGGAGCAGGTATTTATTACTTGTGGGGACTTTGATCGCCGTGAACGGCCGGCCGGCTGGCCGGCCGTTCACGGCGATCGGGACGGTGGTACCGTGACCACCATTACTTTTTACAGTAATGGCGGTCGGTGCCGTCCTCGGACAGCACCGACCGCCATTTTTTTCCGGGTCATCGGGCCACCGATGGCCCGGAAAGGTTCCGATCGCCGCTATGGGCTTATCAGCCAATAGCGGCGATCGTCGGCATGGGGGGGGTTAACAACCCTCCATGCCGACAGGGAGAGATGGCCTGCTATGTATTATAGCAGGCTATCTCCCCCGATCGGGACCCGGCCGGCCGCGGCGCCCGTTTAAAGGGATGACGTACCGGCACGTCATGGGTCCTTAAGTGACAGTGATCCATGACGTGCCGGTACGTCATGGGTCCTTAAGAGGTTATTACAACGAAAATGTGTTTTATTAATTAAATATATTAACCATGAGAGGCATCGGCATTACTGCAGAGGATCACAAACCCCGGTAATAGCGATTCCTGTAGGGTACAAACCCACTTGACGTATTTGCTGCGTGAATCAGTCTTAAAAATAAGCAGGCAAAACGCAGGTTGGCTTTATACAATTGTTCTGTGTTAAAATACGCAATTGCGTATTTTTGAAGCATGAAGCTACATGCGTTTTTCACACAGGTTGTTAACAACTGATGCTTTGCTAACAACAAGCTTCATGCTTCAAAAATACGCAATTGCGTATTTTAACGCAGAACAATCGTATAAAGCCAACCTGCGTTTTGCCTGCTTATTTTTAAGACTGATTCACGCAGCAAATACGTCAAGTGGGTTTATACCCGTAAACTGTTTCCCTGCTTTCCCAGATGCATCCAGAGGTGTTTGCATCACTTTCTAAAGATTTTATTTGTTATTTTTAGTTGAACCAGATTTCCAAGTAAATGACCGTATGTTTTCAGCCGCATGTCTATTTTTTCCCACGGCCGTAGTTTCAGCCGCACATTTCCAGCCGCGTAAAAAATACAGCCACACAGATACATAGTGTGAACATAGCCTTAGGGTGCAAACACACAGGACGTATATGCAGCGAGTTTCTCGCTGCGTAAATGCAGTGAAACTCGTTGCATATCCCGTCCCTGTGTAGTCAATGGCAGGCAAAATCGCAGCAGGGATGAACATCCCTGCTGCAAGTTTGTCTGCAGCCCGCCCTTTTAACCCCCCGGCCGCCGGAGTGTATTCTTTACCTGATCCCGGCTCCGGCGGTTCCCGGTGTCTTCAGCAAGCGGGAAGCAGGTAAAGTATATGCTCCAGCCAGCCGCCGCCCGCAGCCTTCTTAACACATCCTGCAGCCCCGATCGTCCCCACGGGCGCCCGGGACTGCCAGGCGGGTGAGGGGATGATCGGGGCTGCCGGGGCTGCAGGATGTGTTAAGGAGGCTGCGGGCGGAAGCTGGCTGGAGCATATACTTTACCTGGTCCCCGGTCCGGCTTGCTGAAGACACCGGGAACCGCCGGAGCCGGGATCAGGTAAAGAATACACTCCGGCGGCCGGGGGGTTAAAAGGGCGGGCTGCAGACAAACTCACAGCAGGGATGTTCATCCCTGCTGCGATTTTGCCTGCCATTGACTACACAGGGACGGGATATGCAGCGAGTTTCACTGCGTTTACGCAACGAGAAACTCGCTGCATATACGTCCTGTGTGTTTGCACCCTTAAAGAGGATGTACCACCCGGTACATCCTCTTTAACCTGAACCCACGGATCGATCAGCGGCGTCACGGGGAAGCCGGTGCCGCTGTCCGTTTTTCGGACCGCCGCCCGGTTCCCGTGCACGGCGCCGTTCGATCCAGCAGTACCAACCGGTGCTGAAGAACTGGAGGTCGGCCGGGCCGCCCCCAGTGGGGGGGAATTCCCTCCCCTGTATGACACGGCTCGCTTAGAATGAATGGAGCCGCGTCATAGAGGAGAGGGAATTCCCTCCCACTGGGGGCGGCCCGGCCGACCTCCAGTGCTTTAGCACCGGCCGGTACCGCTGGATCGAACGGCGCCGTGCACGGGAACCGGGCGGCGGTCCGAAAAACGGACTGCAGCACCGGCTTCCCCATGCCGGCGCCCATCAATCCGTGGGTTCAGGTTAAAGAGAATGTACCAGGTGGTACATCCTCTTTAAACAGTTTCAGAGTTCCCAGCATCATCATAATACATGATGTTGGGATATCCATTATTCCAGTCAGAAGCACATCTTCCGTGCATGGACTGGAATCACGGAATATGTGATTGCCACCTTACTGCACCGTGAGCTTATACTCAAAATGACAGGTCGCTTTGGGTTTGTTTGTTTTTTACAGGGGAACCACTTATTTTACACAGGCAGCAGGATGTAAGTGCACAGTGTTTTTTGTGGCTTTTTTGGCACTTTCATCTTTAAACTTGTGTGAGTGCTTGTTTTTGGGGGTAGATTTGAATGTACCAAGGAAAAAAGGGTCCCTTTAGAAGTATATTCATACAAAGATAATATTTTACAAAAGTGCACATAAATATAGAAAATAATCATACATCACAGACGATTGGGCAGCTGAAAAGGGTAAAAAAAAAAAAAAAAAAAAAGTAACAAATCCCCTTCTATGTGTTTTAAAAGCTTAAAGGCTATTTTCCTGGTTAGGCTGGGTTCACACTACGTTTTTGCAATCAGTTCCCCCACCCCGCCCCCCCCTCGATTTTTTTGCATGGATGGAAAAACGCACGCATGCATATGTGTGCATCCGTTTTGATCCGTTTTTCCATTGAATTCCATTATAAAAAAAGCTAATGCAAAACGGATCCTTTTTTTTTAACGTACACAAAAACGTAGTCAACCTCATTTTTGTGTCCATTAAAAAAAAACGGATCTGTTTTTTTATAATGGAATTCATTGGAAAAACGGATCAAAACGGATGCACACATATGCATCCGTTTTTTCCATCCATTTTTTGGAAAAAAATAAGGGTAGAAAAAAAAACGGATTGCAAAAACGATGTGTGAACCCAGCCTTAGCCAACAATGCAATTTCTCCTACTGATACTGAAATATTTAACATCACTTATATTCTCTGAGTAATTCTATTTTTTACTGTACAACAAGAGAAATCATCATATACACTGGACAACAGTGACATCTACTGGCAGGAAAATATAACTACAAAAATAATACACTGGAGCGCTAATTGAATAGCACGCCATAGTACACACATAACTAACACAAGCTGCTTTGAAGAAAGTATGGAGGATTACATGTGGTTATCTGACACCCCTCTGAACTATGGGAATATTCTGATATCATGTAGGACTATAAGAAGTGTGGCTGCTCCTCTTACCTCTGATTTACTATTATTAGACCTGGATGGAAATTCTACAAGTATTTTTCATTCTTTCTAATCATGCATAAAATGGTACAGTCACAGTTTCCCAGTTTACATATTATTTAAATGCTATAAATTCTTTGTAAACTAATATGGGGATATAAAAAAGTAAACTGGAGGGACCCAAGGCAGATATGAATGTTAGGTATCTCTCTATCAACTGTAGAAAGTGTTCAGCTTAAAGAGAATCTGTGAGCTGTAATTTACAATCCACAGACACATGGTACCTTTCATATATCTGTCTGCGCTTACAGGATGTAGAAAAATGCTTTTATTCTCTGGTACAAGGAATCAATATGCGTCTCCAAGCTCCTGAATAGCTGCGATGTCTCCTCTCTCCCCCTGCCCTGCTTGATTAACACCTGGAAGCTGAGTCCCAAGCAGTATCAGGTATGGGTGGGGGAGGGAGAAGATGTTACAGCTTGCTGCACTTCAGGAGCTTAAGGTGCGTTTACACGTAACGATTATTGTGTGAATTTGCGCGATAACGATCGAATTCGAACGATAATCGTACGTGTAAACGCAGCGAACGATCAAACGACGAACGAGAAATCGTTCATTTTAATCTTTCAACATGTTATCAAATCGCCGTTCGCAAAAAATTCGCAGATCGTTCCGTGTGAACAGTCGTTCGCCGATTTTACCAATGTGCGAGATAGGCTTAAGCGATCGCAAAACGATCGAAAAACGATTTGCCGTACGATATATCGTACCATATAAACGCTGATTGTTATGGAAAAAAATTGTTAATCGTACGATCGGGCCAATTATCGTTTCGTGTAAACGCACCAGAAACACCTCAGAATCTTTGTACTAGAGAATAAAAAGCATTATTGTACCTCCTAATCGCTGAATGCAGGTGTTTTATTCACACCAATTGCCCCAGGTGTATAAAATCAAGCCCCTACCAATGCAGTCTACCTAATGGTGTGTTTACACAGAGAGATTTATCTGACAGATTTTTGAAGCCAAAGCCAGGAATGGCGTCCGTCGGAGGCACGTCACATCTGTGTTCCGTGCGGAACACAGAACTTGTCAGTGCGGCCTTAGGGGCATTCACATGTCCACGGAAGTAATGGTTTCGTTCCCCGCCCGGCATGATACTGACACATCACGCTAAGTGGGCAATAAATCCATTACTTACCTTCCCCGTCCTACGTACCCTGAGACTGGAAAAAATACACCACTTCCTGCAGGATATACAGCAGGTTTATGAGGAGGCGTTCTGGTGCTCTGCAGTTACTATGGTCTATGAAGAGGCACTCTGCAGTTACTATGGTCTATGAGGAGGCACTCTGCAGTTACTATGGTCTATGAGGACTCACTCTGCAGTTACTATGGTCTATGAGGTGGTGCTCTGCAGTTACTATGGTCTATGAGGTGGTGCTCTGCAGTTACTATGGTCTATGAGGAGGCACTCTGCAGTTACTATGGTCTATGAGGTGGTGCTCTGCAGGCATTATGGTCTATGAGGTGGTGCTCTGCAGGCATTATGGTCTATGAGGTGGTACTCTGCAGTTACTATGGTCTATGAGGAGGCACTCTGCAGTTACTATGGTCTATGAGGAGGCACTCTGCAGTTACTATGGTCTATGAGGAGGCACTCTGCAGTTACTATGGTCTATGAGGTGGTGCTCTGCAGTTACTATGGTCTATGAGGAGGCACTCTGCAGTTACTATGGTCTATGAGGTGGTACTCTGCAGTTACTATGGTCTATGAGGAGGCACTCTGCAGTTACTATGGTCTATGAGGTGGTACTCTGCAGTTACTATGGTCTATGAGGTGGTACTCTGCAGTTACTATGGTCTATGAGGAGGCACTCTGCAGTTACTATGGTCTATGAGGTGGTGCTCTGCAATTACTATGGTCTATGAGGTGGTGCTCTGCAGTTACTATGGTCTGAGGAGGCACTCTGCAGTTACTATGGTCTATGAGGTGGTGCTCTGCAATTACTATGGTCTATGAGGTGGTGCTCTGCAGTTACTATGGTCTATGAGGTGGTGCTCTGCAATTACTATGGTCTATGAGGAGGCACTGTGCAGTTACTATGGTCTATGAGGAGGCACTCTGCAGTTACTATGGTCTATGAGGTGGTGCTCTGCAGTTACTATGGTCTATGAGGTGGTGCTCTGCAGTTACTATGGTCTATGAGGAGGCACTCTGCAGGCATTATGGTCTATGAGGAGGCACTCTGCAGTTACTATGGTCTATGAGGAGGCACTCTGCAGTTACTATGGTCTATGAGGACTCACTCTGCAGTTACTATGGTCTATGAGGTGGTGCTCTGCAGGCATTATGGTCTATGAGGTGGTACTCTGCAGTTACTATGGTGTATGAGGAGGCACTCTGCAGGCATTATGGTCTATGAGGTGGTGCTCTGCAGTTACTATGGTCTATGAGGTGGTGCTCTGCAGTTACTATGGTCTATGAGGTGGTGCTCTGCAGTTACTATGGTCTATGAGGTGGTGCTCTGCAGTTACTATGGTCTATGAGGTGGTACTCTGCAGGCATTATGGTCTATGAGGTGGTACTCTGCAGTTACTATGGTCTAGGAGGTGGTACTCTGCAGTTACTATGGTCTATGAGGAGGCACTCTGCAGTTACTATGGTCTATGAGGTGGTGCTCTGCAGTTACTATGGTCTATGAGGTGGTACTCTGCAGTTACTATGGTCTATGAGGTGGTGCTCTGCAGTTACTATGGTCTATGAGGTGGTGCTCTGCAGTTACTATGGTCTATGAGGAGGCACTCTGCAGTTACTATGGTCTATGAGGTGGTGCTCTGCAGGCATTATGGTCTATGAGGTGGTACTCTGCAGTTACTATGGTCTATGAGGTGGTACTCTGCAGTTACTATGGTCTATGAGGTGGCGCTCTGCAGTTACTATGGTCTATGAGGTGGTGCTCTGCAGTTACTATGGTATATGAGGTGGTGCTCTGCAGTTACTATGGTCTATGAGGTGGTGCTCTGCAGGCATTATGGTCTATGAGGTGGTACTCTGCAGTTACTATGGTGTATGAGGAGGCACTCTGCAGTTACTATGGTCTATGAGGAGGCACTCTGCAGTTACTATGGTCTATGAGGTGGTGCTCTGCAGTTACTATGGTCTATGAGGTGGTACTCTGCAGTTACTATGGTCTATGAGGTGGTGCTCTGCAGTTACTATGGTCTATGAGGTGGTGCTCTGCAGTTACTATGGTCTATGAGGAGGCACTCTGCAGGCATTATGGTCTATGAGGTGGTGCTCCTGCAGTTACTATGGTCTATGAGGAGGCACTCTGCAGTTACTATGGTCTATGAGGAGGCGCTCTGCAGTTCATCTGGTTTATGAGTGACAGAACTTCAGCACATGCGCATTGCGCTTGCAGTGTACACGGCGCTTCCTTACATGCACATGTCCCGGCCTCTATCCGGTTCTGATAAGCGCACGAGGAGACCTCAGTACATACTAGTGTCACAGCACATCAGCATGGAAGACAGAAGCCCCGCCCCTTCAGGTCCTCACCTCCTTCTCTGGCTCCTGAGGACCCCTTCGATCCCTGGGCAGATCCCTGTGCCCTCTATGGGCGTGCTCCCTGTCCCCTCCTGAGCCGCGACCTCTGTATGGTCTCCGACCACCGCCACCTCTCCGGTGTTTACCGCGGCCACGCTCCATCTGCTCGCGGGAGATGCTTGCTCCTAGTGACTGAAGGACCTTCCGTGATGTCATAGCACGTGATCAGGCACGTGTGACGGGAGGAAGCGCTTGGCCTGACTGTGAGGAATTGTTTTAGTGCTAAGAGGCTGCGCTGTGTGTACTCTGAGAGACACACACTGGCTACAGTATACAATATGCAGGTTACACAGACACACAGCTATGCTATATGCAGTAACACCAACAAGTACATAATATGCAAGAAATAAATGCATATGTGCCTATATTTCAAATCTGACCTCTCTCGCTCCATGTAATGCTTTTAACTATCGCGTTTATCCTGGGATTGTTTTTTGTGACATATTCCTCTCTATGTTTGTGGTATACTTTGGTTGATACATTCAGTAGTTTTTTGTTAAAAAAAAAAAAAAAAAGCAAAATTTTTTAAAACTTTGTGTTTCTTTATATTCAAAATTCTCTTTTCCTAAGAAAGATAGTCATGCCGCATAAAGTAATTATTACTGCAACATCTACAACATGTCTGCTTTATGGTGACGTCATATGGTGAACGTCCATTTGCTTGTTAGGATGTTAGAGGGCTTTGAAATTTTGCAGCCATTTTTTAAAAATTTTCAGGAAATTTTCAGTTCTGATTTTATTAGGGACCAGTTCAGTTCTGAAGCGGATTTGTGGGGCCTGAATGTTAGGGTCCATTTACACAGAAAGATTATCTGACAGATGATCTGCCAGAGATTTGAAGCCAAAGCCAGAAACAGACTATAAACAGGGAACAGGTCATAAAGGAAAGCCTGAGATTTCTCCTCTTTTCAAATCCGTTCCTGGCTTTGGCTTCAAAATTTTGGCTGATAATCTTTTTGTGTAAATGGACCCTTAGTTACCCCCATAAAAAGAATGTCATTTTGTTTAGTTTTTTATTTATTTATTTATTTTTTATCATTTATAAAGGGGGATAGGGAATGTGTATATTTATTTGTTTGTTTAATTTATTTATTTGTATAACTTATTTATTTATTTAACTTATTTATTTACACACACAGGGTTTGTTTGTTTTGTTTTTAATGTGGCCTGGCCACTATTAAAAGTAAAAATCCATGTGGCTTGTCTTCATATCTGCTGCAACGAAATAAGAGGCCATGTATTACAGGGGTGCTGCAAGTCCTGATCAGGTGCTCTCTATGTGTAGCCTGCTGCAGCCAAAGCACACACACACAGCTGGCTGCAGCCATAGAGCGCGCGCACACACACACACGCAGCCAAAGCACACACACACAGCTGGCTGCAGCCATAGAGCGCGCACACACACACACACAGCCTGCTGCAGCCAAAGCACACACACACAGCTGGCTGCAGCCATAGAGCGCGCACACACACACACACACACACACACACACACACACACACAGCCTGCTGCAGCCAAGGCTCACACCCACACAGCTGGCTGCAGCCATAGAGCGCGCGCACACACACACACAGCTGGCTGCAGCCATAGAGCGCGCGCACACACACACACACACACGCAGCCAAAGCACACACACACAGCTGGCTGCAGCCATAGAGCGCGCACACACACACACACACACACACACACAGCCTGCTGCAGCTAAGGCTCACACCCACACAGCTGGCTGCAGCCATAGAGTGCGCGCACACACACACACACAGCTGGCTGCAGCCATAGCGCACATATAGAGCGGTTTCTCACATTGCTCAGGTGGCAGATTGGAGGTGTTTGTAGGGGCGGCAGATTTTATGGAGTGGCCATAAATTATACTGTCTGCTACACACCACTGACTTCATTGCCCTGCAGATGATAGCTGGACACACATAGAATGCAAGGAAGTCAGGACTGCAAACACTGTGCAGGTATTGTTATATGTATCACACATCACTACACTACAAGTAACCACGACCCCATTATATGGAGCATAGGGTGTAATGGCTATGATCACCACATATGTCAGGGGCTTTTATTTTTGGAGAAGCAATAAAGATTGAAGTATTATTGGAATCGTGGAATTGAAAACTCTGCATTGAGCACATAAGTTACTGCTCCACTTATGGATCTTCTTCTCTATATTCAGGGCCGGTGTCAGCACCCGGCTTACTCGGTCAAGTGCAGGGGCCCACGGTGCCTCAAGGGCCCCCACACTTGCTTCCCCTGGAATGCAGGGCCACCAAACACCCATGGAGTGATGCCACAGCCTTGCCCCCACCCCAGTTCCCAGTTTTACGGGGACTGTGCCGGCAAATTAATGCCCCGGATATGTGCCGCAAGCTTTGTCCCTGACCTACTGCGGGTGAAAGATTAGCTTGAGTGCGCAGGGCCTGAGGAAGAGAGAGGGGCTTTACAGCAGGAAGGATGGTAACTCATCACTGCTAGTTGGAGGTGCTTTCCCAGCATCTTGTATAGCAAGTATAATGGGGTCACTTAGCTTTCCTAGCATCTTGTATAATGGGGTCATAGCTTTCCTAGCATCTTTTATAATGCTGGTCACCCAGCTTTCCTTGCATCTTGTATAATGGAGGACACCCAGCTTTCCTTGCATCTTGCATAATGGAGGTCACCCAGCTTTCCTGGCATCCTGTATAGTCTTTCCTTGCATCTTGTATAATGGAGCAAACCCAGGTTTCCTGGCATCTTGTATAATGGAGGTCACCCAGCTTTCCAAGCATCTTCTTTAGTAGTAGGGGACTGCTGAGACCCTCTAACAATGATGCCACATGCTTTGCTATACAAAGGAGCCCACTGAGGCTCTGTCGCCCAAGGGACCACAAAATCCTGGACCACAAATAGCCCTGTCTATATTGCACAGGATATAGAGGAGCAAAGTAGCAGAATTTCAAGCAAAGCCCGCGCCACGGACATCGCTTAAAATTCCGCCTGCCGATTTCTCGCGCCTCTGCTCTAAGAATTGACATGACCCCTAGCGTCTGAAACCTTATACACATTTTGAGGGGTAAGAAAGCAAAATTGTTAAAGACTATAAATTAAAGATTCTTTTGAAGGGACTCTGCTTTAAGGTTACAAACCCACTTGCCGGATCTGCAGCGAGTCTCCTTGCTGCGTTTTTGCAGGGAGACTCGCTGCAGATCCCGGCCCTATACTTTCAATAGCAGAGAAACTTCCAGCAGGGATGTACATCCCTGCTGCGATTTTGTCTGCAGCCCGCCCCATTAACCCCCCGGCCGCCGGACATTATACATTACCCGGTCCCCGTTCCTGCTTGCTTCGGGGCTCCCGGTGTCTTCACGGCCCGCCAGGCCAATCAGTGCGCTGCGGCGGGGCAGCGCACTGATTGGCCAGGCGGAACGTGCCGGGAGCCGCTGAAGCAAGCAGGAGCCGGGATCAGGTAATGTATATCCTGCCCGCCCCCCTGCAGCCCCGGTCGCCCCCGGCCGCACGATCGCCCCCAGCCCCGCAGCCCCTGGCCGCACGATCGCCCCCAGTCCCGCAGCCCCCGGCCGCACGATCGCCCCCAGCCCCGCAGCCCCCGGCCGCACGATCGCCCCCAGCCCCGCAGCCCCCGGCCGCACGATCGCCCCCAGCCCCCGTCCGCACGATCGCCCCCAGCCCCGCAGCCCCCGGACGCACGATCGCCCACGGCCGCACGATCGCCTGCAGCCCCCGGCCCCCGGGGGCTAGGGGCGATTGTGCGGCCAGGGGCTGCGGGGCTGGGGGCGATCGTGCGGCCGGGGGCTGCGGGGCTGGGGGCGATCATGCGGTCGGGGGCTGCAGGGCTGGGGGCGATCGTGCGGCCGGGGGCGATATACATTACCTGAACCCGGCTCCTGCTTGCTTCAGCGGCTCCCGGCACGTTCCGCCCGGCCAATCAGTGCGCTGCCCCGCCGCAGCGCACTGATTGGCCGGGCGGGCCGTGAAGACACCGGGAGCCCCGAAGCAAGCAGGAACGGGGACCGGGTAGTGTATAATGTCCGGCGGCCGGGGGGTTAATGGGGCGGGCTGCAGACAAAATCGCAGCAGGGATGTACATCCCTGCTGCGAGTTTCTCTGCTATTGAAAGTATAGGGCCGGGATCTGCAGCGAGTCTCCCTGCAAAAACGCAGCAAGGAGACTCGCTGCAGATCCGGCAAGTGGGTTTGTAACCTCAAGCTATTTTCAAGCATAGGATTTATTTAGCGTTAATTAGCACTATCTTGCAGTAAATTGTGCAATTGTGGCGAAATAGCACTAATTACATGCTATGTGTAAACATAGCCTCAGATGAGCACAAAATAAAAAAAATAAAAAAATTGTGTCCATTAAAATAGAGACACAATTGAAATACAACAGCACAGATTAAATGTCCTTAAATAGTAGGTGGGTGCACGTCTCGCCCAACTGTCCAAAATTGGTAGACAATCCAATAGAAGAGACAGCACATACAAAGTGAAGTGAAGATTTGATATCACACCAGTATGCAACGTTATGACCAGTAGCGGATTATAATTGGTCCGTTTCGGCCGGTAGCCCGGGGCCCTGAGCTCCTGTGGGGTCCATGGCCACCCAAAAAGACTAATACTTTTAGTGGTGAAATGTCTCCTGGCTACAGTTCTGCTGTGATTTGCAAGAAATCGTTGCTTTTCTACAGCAATTTTGCACAATTCAGGGCATCATGGCATTATCTATCCTGTACTATGAACACTACACTAGTGCTGTCATAGTTACAGTAGGTTGGGGGGCCCAAGCTTGGTGAACAGCCCGGGGCCTATGCTAAAGTTAATCCGCCCCTGGTTATAGCATTAACTAGTCAGTTATACTGTCAGTCCCGTGTGGCGTAAGCTTAGAGTGAAGGGGCCAAACCATGTTGGGCTTTTACAGCCCAGGGGAATGCCCAGTAAGTGCCTGTATAAAGCTTTGCATAATGCTGGAGATAAAACACCACTTCCTGCAGGACATAAAGCAGCTGATAGGTACTGGAAGAATTGAGATTTTTAAATCTAACTTTATGAAACCAGTTGATTTGAAAGGAAAAGATTTTCGCTGGAGTACCCCTTTAATATGGTCCCAAAGAGGCAGTACATATTATGCAGGTTGATAGAAGTTCAAGTAACATCAGTTATGGTTACAATCTCTCTCTGCATATAAAGTTTTACAGTATGACAGAGACTATAAAACTTTATAGAGTGTGTACCTTCTAATTGCTAGTGTCATATATAGTTCTATACATAGGCTTGAAATGCGCCGTTTGCTTAGAGCCAAGTGCTCTTACTTCCAGCTGTGATGCATACGGCACCTACAGTACTGCAAGTCCCTGTATGTAGTTATCTTCTTTGTAAATAAGGTAATTTTTCACAACAACAGACAATACATCATGCTCCGAGAGCACATTATCTATGCGTTAAGTGGGTATTCCCTGTATATGGATCATTTAGCATCTATCTGCAGGAGATAACAGTTTACTTTACCTTTCTGCTCACTTTCCCTGTAAATGGTGCATCAGTAATGGACACGGTGTGGGTGGCTATCCTCGCTGTCCTTATTACAGTGGTAAAGCCGGGAAAGGAGAGGAGCTCAGCTAGCACTGCCGGAGTTAGGGAAAAGAGGAGAAGATGAAGGACAGTTTGTGGTACAAGGGGACATCGATTAAGGTGAGGCAATGAAGGTATACGAGTAGATAACATCCCCCGGCCTTGATTTATTCAATCTCAGAAAATTAATTTGGATTACTTATATTGTGACTTGTGTTACTTAGATAGGTATAGATAACATGCCAGTGATCAATGTTGGAGAGCTGACATCAATATATAAAATATAACTTTAGGCTATTTTCCCACTATGTGAAGGCAGCCGTCTATTGATGATGATGGCCAGTGAAAATGTTTTTCTTTCAAATCCACTGGTTTCAGAAAATTAGACAGATTTGGAATTTACTTCTATTTAAAAATCTCAGGTCTTTCAGTACTTATCATCTGCTGTATGTCCTGCAGTCTGACACAGTGCTCTCTGCTGCCACCTCAGCTAATACCCATAGAAAACCTCTCCTGCTCTGGACAGTTCCTGACGAGGAATACACCCTCTCCTGCAGGACATACAGCAGCTGATAAGTATGGGAAGACTTGAGATTTTTAAATAGAAGTAAATTACAAATCTATATAACTTTCTGAAACCAGTTGATTTGAAAAAAAAAAAAAACATTTTCGCTGGAGAACCCCTTTAACAAGCGATCACCTTTTTCAGCTATGATCCCGTATTGGGAACACAGCCTTAAAGAGTACAGTACTTTAAAAGAATTGAACAGTACTGAAGTTTAACTAATAAACAGCCATATGCCTTTGGCTCCTGCACTCCGCCTGGTCAGGATACATATAAGGCTGGCACAGGGAAACCTTTAGAGTACATATTTTTTGGGGGAATTTTACATTTTGCTATTTTGATTGTCTTTGTCTAAATCTGCACTGTTTATAGGACTCAATAATAAATTATGCTTATATCCAAAAACTTTTGTGCACGGAGTATGCGTGGTGACAGACACTGTATGGCTCCACATTACTGAACCGTCATGGACTCCATCGCTTTTTGCTGCCTCCATTCATTTTGCTATTATGGAGGTATTTATCCCCCAGACGGGAATATCTTCCTTACACTATCCAGTACACTATGAAGGAGATTAATCAAACATGGTGTAACATGAAACTGGCTCAGTTGCCCCTAGCAACCAATCAGATTCCACCTTTCATTTTCCAAAGAGTCTGTGAGGAATGAAAGGTGGAATCTGATTGGTTGCTAGGGGCAACTGAGCCAGTTCTACTTTACATCAGTTTGATAAATCTCCCCCTATGTGTTTTTTGTTTGTCTAATATCATGTAAAAAATTACTTTGAGTTTACTGAAAATAAAACAATGTGTGAAGGGGAAAAAAGTAAGGTTGTAAATAATAAATATTTTAATTATTTCTATGCTGGTACTCAGTTATGCCCATTTTTCTTTAATGTTTGTGCACTGATGGTCAGTTCCCCGTAGACTTCAATAGAGCACATTTTTACATAAAAAAATCCAGCTGTTATTTATATAATATAATTATGTATATTAGATCTGCAATCTCTGCTATTTTTTATTATTATTATTATTATTATTATTATTATTATTATTATTATTATTATTATTATTATCTGTAGAGACGATGCCTGGGTCCAATGGAATCAATATTTTCTTAGTTTATATGTACTTTAGTAGGTTGTGTAATACTAGTTATGAAAACAATAAAGCAAATGTTCTGTCTACTTTGCCTTTACGGGGTATGTTCTCATGTAGTGTACACGCCACGTATTTCTCAGGTAAAATCAGGAAGTTTTAATACTCACTTTATTCTTTATTTAGTCATTGGACAGAGCATAAAATCTGTAATGAAACCCTTGCACCACATCTATAGCACTAAGTGCAGATTCTTTGCAGGGAAAGTCGCTGATTTCCTTATATATATATATATATATATATATATATATATAGTCTATGTGTGAACATACCCTAAGGCTATGTTCACACAATGTATCTTTTTGTCAGTCGTACTTTTTATGGAAAGAAACATTGCTCAGTTCTCTATGGGATCCCGGCCGGAGCGAATACACATAGTATACACTCCGGCCGGGATCTCTCGCGGGATCCCATAGAAGATCTCTCGCGGCGCCGCAAACAACTGACATGTCAGTTTTCTGCGGCCGCTATTCATTGAATCCACTGCTCCATAGTGTGCAGTGGAGAGTTCTGCTGGGCTAAAGATCATCTGGCCGGTACTGCAGTACTGGCCGGGATGATCTTTTCAGAGACCGGCCATTCCATGACCTGGCCGGGTCACGGAACGGCCGGTGTCATACGTTGTGTGAACACGGCCTAAGGGTGTGTTCACACTGAGAAAAAAAGGCAGAAATTCCGAGCGGAATCCCCACCGCGGACTCCGCTCAGAATTCCACCCGCCTCACTGTCTCAATGTTTAGTATAGGGCGCGGCTCTTCACTGAAAGGATTGACATGTCGGAATTTCCGCCTTTTTTCCTCAGTGTGAATGCACCCTTAGGCCATGTTCCCACTGCGTAAGTTTCTTAATAATCACAGCCGTTGTAACAACGGCCGTTATTACTATGCAACTTATGTAGTGCTACCTTCTAAAGCAGGCATGTCCAAAGTCCGGCCGGAGGGCCATTTGCGGCCCACGTTCCGAACTTTTACGGCCCCCCAGGTATCCAGCTTGCTATTATCTGCCTGTGTTATAAAGCATATAGTATGTAGCATGTAAAATGGTCGGCCCTCGCACATGTTCACTTCATCAAATTTGGCACTCTTCGAAAAAAGTTTGGACATGCCTGTTCTAAAGGAATCCCTTTAGTATACACTCCGGCTGTGATGCCTGGCGGTGCCACAAGAAACTGACATGTCAGTTTTCTGCGGCCGCTATTCAGTTCACACAATGGAGCGTGCAGCTCCGACCGCGCGCGCTCCATTGGGTGCAGCTGGGAATTCCGATGCTGGCACGCAGTAAAGATCACTTACAATGTGTGAACATAGCCTAATTTTGTATACTATACAGTAAAATTGTGATTATACTCTCATATTGTATTAGTAATATGAATGTATTAAATATCTGTTTTCTCTTTTCAGAATCTGCACAGCTGTTTATTGGTGTCCACACCTTTAGGATCTCCAAAAATCAGGAACATGGAACCAAACTCCACTTCCTTAAATCACACCAATGGGACAAACCCCTTAAAAGCTCACAGCCTTTGGGAAGTCATCACTATCGCCACAGTCAGTGCCGTGGTCAGTCTGATAACGATTGTAGGGAATATCCTCGTAATGGTTTCCTTTAAGGTAAACAGTCAGCTAAAGACTGTGAACAATTATTACCTTCTGAGCTTGGCCTGTGCTGACCTCATTATCGGCATCTTCTCAATGAATCTCTACACATCTTACATCTTAATTGGTCACTGGTCCTTGGGTAGCCTGGCATGTGACCTTTGGCTTGCCCTAGACTATGTGGCTAGTAATGCCTCTGTAATGAACCTGTTGGTAATTAGCTTTGACAGGTACTTTTCTATAACACGACCATTAACTTATAGAGCAAAACGCACACCTAAGAGGGCTGGGATCATGATCGGCCTGGCATGGTTTATTTCCTTCATTTTGTGGGCTCCGGCAATCCTCTGCTGGCAATATTTTGTTGGGGAGCGCACAGTACCCCCCGAAGAATGTCAGATACAGTTTCTTTATGAACCAATTATCACCTTTGGAACAGCCATTGCTGCCTTTTATATCCCAGTGTCTGTCATGACCATTTTATACTGCCGAATCTATAAAGAAACAGAAAAACGCACCAAAGATTTGGCAGAGTTGCAGGGTTCTGAATCTGTGGCCGATTTCGAAATGATGAGGCCACAGGGGGCTCTGTTAAAATCCTGTTTCAGCTGCAAGCAGCAAACACTGACCAAAAGAGAGCGGTGCCAGGCCTCATGGTCGTCATCCAGTCGTAGTACCTCTGCTACGGTCAAGATCTCCCATAGTCCCAATATCTGTAATGAGTGGGCTAAGGAGGACCAGCTGACTACCTGCAGTAGCTACCCATCTTCAGACGATGAGGACAAGCAAGCTAAGGAAGCCGTCTTCCAGGGTGCCTATAAGAACCAAACTGAAGCTCAAAAGGAAGAAGAAACCAAGCACATTCTCACAAAAGAGCAGCCGGTGCTAAATGATTATGATAACGAAAGATTTTTCTTAACGCCGGGGAAAAGTCAAGCACAAAAGAGTCAAAAGTGTGTATCTTACAAATTTAGAATTGTAGTGAATGACGATGGATCTCAAGAGGTCAATAATGGGTGCCGAAAAGTAAAAATCACTCCTTGCTCTTCGATGTCCAAAGGACACTCTTTGAGAAGCATGGATCCCAACTTCAGTAATCATATGACCAAGCGCAAGAGGATGGTTCTCATCAAAGAGCGCAAAGCGGCGCAAACACTAAGTGCTATTCTCCTAGCTTTTATTATCACGTGGACTCCTTACAATATCATGGTTCTGGTTTCGACCTTTTGCTCCAACTGCATCCCATCCACGCTCTGGCATCTGGGCTACTGGTTGTGCTACGTTAATAGTACGGTCAACCCTATTTGCTATGCTCTTTGCAACAAAACCTTCCGTAAAACATTTAAAATGTTGCTGCTATGTCGCTGGAAAAAAAAAAGCGTGGAGGAGAAACTGTATTGGTATGGACAACATCCTCCAAGCCATAACAAGCTGCCCTGAAAGCAGTCAATTCAAGCAATTTAATATGGCAAGAGTTGGGGATGGGGGGAGGTCTACGGTGCAGTCAAAATCATAGCAGAACTGGAGACTATTGAACAGCCGGCTAGTACGGTGTCGTGGAGATGCACTTTTTTCCCCCTTTATAGATGCTGTGTTGACTGTTGACCACACTGCTGTGTTTAGCCAATGCTGTGTATGCATTTGTGGTGAACAGTGGAAATTGTACGCCCTACCAAAATTACTGCAAATGTATAGCCCATCTCTCTACTAGAAGCTCAATGGTCTCTAATGCCTTTTTTTTTTTTTTTTATTACGGGCCTTGTTGAGTGCCACTGCATGCTGGTGGCTTCTAAAGTCAAATATATGGAATAAGTACACCAGAAACAGAACTGAGCTTTTCCCAAAGCTCCAGCCTTTCATAGAGTTAGGAAGCCTATCAATTGTTATTATCATGTTACTGTGCAAACAGTGGGATCCAGTCATTGTGAGTGCTACACATGATATGCTGCTTTTATTATGATGACTTCTTAATATTCGATGTTGTACAGTCAAGAGCAGTCCTAGATAAGTTAACTGGATACTGTTCTCTCTAATTAATTTGATATCAGTGGCAAAGTGTCAAATGTTTCGAAGGACCACCTCGTCCTTATATTGTATTAGCAAAAAAAAAATACGAAAAAAAAGAAACAAACGCTAAAAATGTTACTGTTCTCTTGTATGGTGGGAAGTGACAAATTTGTACCTGTCCGGTAATACTCACGTAAAGTTTGTTTACTGTTCTCTGTTTATGTTTACATGTATCCCAACTTTAATTTTTTGCTTTTTTCGGGGTCAGTATAAGGTAATGCATTAATGTAACCGAAAAGGATTAAGAACTTGATATAGTAAACGACAAATCTGAACCAATGGTACGTTCATTCTTAAAGCGATACAATGATCTCTAGAACTTTCCAATTTGTTGCATACAGGGATATGAATTACGTTATATAATGTGAACTCTCACTAAAAGTTGTTTAATTTCCCATTACTGAATCACTAAGCATTTTAGGTGTTTAGCTTACTGGCACATACACCCTTATCACTCATCGAATGAATTTGTGAACAGAACAAAGATAAAACATTAAGATCATCGTTCGATTAAACCTTGACCCAATAGGCATTAGTAAGTATTATAGCACATAATGTACTGATTAAAAGAGATACACAACGACATAGTAGAATTTGTCCTACATTGCACTGGGTAATTATAAGTTGTCCATCCTATGTTGCTTCCCATGAGATATAACACATATACTTGCATATACATGGAATTTTCAGCTGCAAGTTTAAAGGGAACCCGTCAGGTCCAATGTTCTCCTCAGCTCTCTGCAATGTTGAAACGTAACTTTATTTGAAGTGGCCGTGACTGGTCTCATAGTCGCAGAAAGTGACCATAAAACCACTATAACTGTGATGCCGCAGAGAGCAGAGGAGAACATTGGAATGCTGTTCTCCTGACCTTTTAGGTCAGGGATGGGTAGCCTTTGGCACACCAGCTGTTGAGAAGCTACAATTCCCATCATGCCTGGACAGCCAAAGCTTTAGCTTTGGCTGTCCAGGCATGATGGGAATTGTAGTTTCGCAAAAGCTGGAGGGCCCAAAGTTCCCCGTCTCTGTGTTAAGTACAGACATAAGAAAAGATGAAGGACAGGGAGTTACATGTTACTTACTCCAATTCCAGTATCATTGCCTCCAATAAATTTCGTCTTTCGTTCAATATGGTTCTTTTTTTTTTTTACATACGTAATAATAAATGTGTTTTTACGTTTGCACAACGGTGTGAAAATTCTGTTTGTCAACACATACCATGTTCACAGTAATGTTTCTTTTCATGTGTTGTCTTGCTTATATGTGTTTAAAAGGACTTGTCATCTGTAAAAGTGGCATAGGTCTCCAAACTGCGGCCCTCCAGCTGTTGCAAAAACACAATTCCCATCATGCCTGGAGAGCTAAAGCTTTGGATTCAGCTGTCCAGGCATGATGGGAAATGTAGTATTGCAACAGCTGGAGAGCCGCAGTTTGGAGATCCATGGAATAAGGGTATGTTCCCACATTGTTTAGTATGGATTTTGTAATTCCATTCACATCCAGTGTACAATTTCTGCAGCGGTTTTTGCCGTCACTATAAGCAGAAGTCCCCAGGTCTGCCCCCTCTCCTTTGTCCCCTGCCACTGTTTGAAGTCTGTAACAGAGGCAGGGGAGAGAGAGGAGGGAGCAGATCTTGCGGGCGCACGCTGACATTGGCCACCCCGGCCTTCCCTCCCTTCCTCGCTGGCCTCTGTAGCCAGGACGCCAGAAGCCTGAGGCTTCCGGGATCCATGGCTACCATTGGGGCTATGCAATCACATGGCAGAGCCCTAATGGTTATCAGACAGAATTCTCCCTCGGTAGAGCGAGAATTCTCTGTCTAAAGCCCTATAGATGCTGCAGTTGTGCCAACCGCAGTATAAATAGATTTAACTGTCAGCACCAGAGCGCTATCACTGACAGCTGAGCCCTACTGGGGATGACACAGGCACAGCTTCTGTGCCTGTGTCATACTGCATCGTAAATTAACATCGCTGCAGCAATGTTAATTTACAGTGTACCACTGGGAGGGGGTTAAAATTAAACATTCTAAAATGGATAAAGTGAAATGGATGCAAAAACACAGTGTGACCCTAGCCTTAGCCCCATTGAATGAGGCTGATTCACAACTGTAAATTTATGTAAAAAATCCAAGGCTTTTCCATCATGTATTCACCATTAAATCACAGTTCTGGAGCATCCGTTCTCATATCCCTAGGTTGTGCTGAATAATTTGAGAACTGGGCATAATAATTTTCTAAAGGGATAATGCCAGAGTGTATAGAAACACACCTCTAACTGGTAACACCCAGTTGTCAATTCAAATGTTTCAATGGAGAATAAAAAATGGCATAATGCAGAGCTCTAAGAAAAGGAGCCTTGTTATTTGACATTTATGGCAACAGACATGTCAGGATAGCCCACTGGTCCTTTGTAATAACAGCTTCCATTCTCTATAAATGTCAACACGATAATGGTCTGATTTGTTGGCTTACCTTGTGAGAATCATCAGTTCACCTCTCAAGTTTCTCTTCATACATTATTTTATTTATTCCTTGAATGATTCAGGCAGGTTTATAGTGGTAATATAAGTGCCCCCAATTAGTAAATTGAAGGGAATCTGTCATCTCTTAAAGGGAAACTATCAGCAGGTTAGACAAATCTAACCAGTTGATATGTCCCTACTGTACAGGAGACCCCAAGAGGAAGATATGTCTCTTACCTTCCTCCTCTGCGCCATTTCGGTGCAGTTAGTAGTTAGGTCTGGTAAGACTGTTAAAAGCACTGGGGCACCGTTAGGAGCACTGCCAGCCCCCATAGCGCTGATCCACCCACCCCTTTCTAATGGGGCACTATGGGGGGCGGCCAGTACTACTAATGTGTGGGTAATTCAAATAACATTTTCAAGTGCTTTTCCAGCTGATAAAACTTCTTCAGGTGTGACTGTAGTAAATATCACATGGATTACAGTAAGCCTGGGTTGGTTGGAGAAAAATAAATATGGGGCTCCCATACTATAGAGTCCTTTTGGCTTTTCCTGTATGTGTAAAATAGAGGTAACGCTGAACCATCTTCTAGGCTATATTATTCTCAAATTAAATTCAATCTGGTTGTAAAATAGCTTAGAAGGTCATTCAGGAGAGGAGAGATAGGGGCTGGAGACAGAGCAACCAGGCGGCACAAAAGTATAACATGCAGGCTGCAGAAGAGAAACTGAGCAAAATATTTAATAAAGGTGTTTTTTACACCATACTAAGCACAAAGCAACAATAAAACAAATTGCATTCAAATGTATCCATAGTCCTTAACAAGCACTGATCTAGTAATACCCTATTCTTGAAAATCTTTTCGATGTCACACCTGTACTTTTTAAAATACAATACGCATCGGCCACAAAATGTGGCGGCCTGACAGACAATAAACATTTTGCCAAAAGAAAGTCTGTAGTGTAAGATTGTACTAGACTGATAAATATTATACTGTATAATAAATAAAACATGTCAACTTACATAAATGGCACAGTCATTCTTCTTTTCATTCCTTTGCAACAGGTTGCTATAGTCTAAAAAGTGTTTAGTGACAAAGTGTTATAGTCTTTTTAATTCAATTAGTTTGGTGCTTCTATCTGAAAAGTATGTTGGGTTGGTCCACCATTTTCCTGAGTCCAGAGTAAAGGCCCTATTCCACCAACAGATCTGACGACAGATTATCTGCCAAAGATTTGAAGCCAAACCAAGGAACAGACTATAAACAGAGAACAGGTCATAAAGGAAAGACTGGATTTCTCCTCTTTTCTAATCCATTCCTGGGTTTGGCTTCAAATCTTTCACAGATAATCTGTCATCAGATCTGTTGGTGGAATAGGGCCTTTAGACATGCATGCATTTTATCAGACTGCGGGTTTGCCTTTAAAGCGAATGTACCACTTGGCACATTGCTTTGTGTTTTTTACGTGAACAGACCGGTGCCAGTGCAAGGATGTCAGGATGCAAGCACCGTCCCTCATGAAGCACTGGGGGGAGGGCCTGTCGATTGATTCTAATTGATTCGTGTCACACTGGGGGTCGATGGGTCCCGCCCCCCTAGTGCTTCATGCCAGGCCCCCAGTGCTTCGTGCTGGGCCTGTGCTTGGGAATAGAATGGCACCGTGCACAGGAACTGGGTGGCAATTCAAAAAAAGGACCATGGCACCAGCATCCCAGCACCAGAATGTTCATGTAAAAATCACAAAGCGATGTGCCTAGTGGTACATTCGCTTTAATCTGGCTCTGAATATTATGGGTTGTTTGAAGAGTCTTTTTTTTCCCCGATAAAATTGCCCGCTAGGATAAGCCAGGGCACCGGAAGTAAACAATGTACAGAAGTTGCCAAACTTAGCTCCATAGCGTGTTGAGGTGACACTGGGTTATTGCAGTGAAGTTTCAATTCACCTCAATGGCAACTGCACTGCAGTAACTCCACCAAGGCTTCTGGCTACTATGCACTGTATACTGATGGTCTGTCAGCAACTTTGTACTGAGCGCAGGCATTAGATAAAAGCCTAACTCCAAGTGACTAGAATGTTTATAGCAACTAGAGATGAGTGCAACTAAAGCATGCTGAAGTCTGGTTGTGCGGCATTTGAATACTAGGGGCTAAAGAAGTTGGATGCAGTCCTGGGGAGTGCTGGAAAACATGGATACAGTCTATGGCCTATGGCCTGGCTGTATGCATTTTTTCCAGCACTCCTTAGGGCTGCATCCACCTTCTTCAGCCACCGGTATTCATATGCCGAACAACTGGACTCAAGCAAGTAAGGGTCATCTTTAATAGCAACTCATTTGCATTCACTTGAAATAAGCTGTATTAACAGACATAGGGGGAGATTTATCAAACATGGTGTAAAGTGATACTGGCTCAGTTGCCCCTAGCAACCAATCAGATTTCACCTTTAATTCCTCACAGATTCTTTGGAAAATGAAAGGTGGAATCTGATTGGTTGCTAGGGGCAACTGAGACAATTCTACTTTACGACGGTTTAATAAAGTAGTGTTGCCCTTAGACTTTTCCGTCAGGCTATACACAGTAGGTGGTCATGGCTCCCATTCGTCCTGTATGTTGAGTTCCTGACTTTTGACAGTAGCTTTACTTGAACCTGGAGTAAGCAGAGTAATGCCACTTAAGGTAAGAACATCTATCAAAGACTCAGGGCTATATTTATGCAGAGCCCTTATGTATAAGCAACATTACCTGAGTTATGTAATGTCATTTTGAGTCAAATTACCTTTTAATATTTAAATGGATTTCTAATTTTAATGTAATGTTGCTCCATTCCTCTGGGTCCTAAGAAGTCTCCAATGTTCTCCTGCTATGAGGCTGTGTTATTCAGACAGTCTGCAGTGGGCAGAACCCTGAACATCAGGTTTGAATATTTCACACTTCATCAAAGGTAAGTAGCAACCATGATTTAATGTTAATGTTAACATTAAATTAAATCTTGGGCTAAGTTCATATTTGAAAAGAATGGCCGCTGCTATCCATTAAAACAACGGGCATTCTTTTTATACTGCAATGATATGTATCGGTCAACAGAACAACGGCTCAAAACAACGGCCTTTAGTCAATACATTGTGTGAAAACAATGACCATTGTTGCATTGACTTCATTGCATGTCATTACAGTATGAAAAGAATGGCCATTGCTTTAATGGAAAACAGGAGCACGTTTTATAACGCCATACTGTGCCGTTTTCAACAAGGAAAAAGATCTTTTCTGCGTCAAATGCGGTGCTTCTTTTGCCCAGTTTGAATATACTCCGAAGATGTCAGACTTTTCAGATTCCTTTAAGGCGACTCTGTAGCCACTGTGGAACCCCCCCCCCCCCCCCCAAAACTACTTATACCTTGTTGTAGCTTAGGCGATGTCCTTTCTGGTGGTATGTTTTATAAAGCAGGTTAGGCTTTCATGAGGCAGAAAATCCAACTTTAGTAGCGGGGCTGCCGTGTCTAAGAGGCGGGCCAAGAGTGTTTGTGCCCTAATGTAGCCCCGCCTTTGAGGTGTTGCTGGTCGCCTTTCAGGTGTTGCAGTGCACAGGCGCTCTGAAGCGATCGGCTTTATCAAACTAGTCTAGCCGGTCGCGTCAGTGCGCCTGCACGGAATCCGATCCCAAGAACTCTACAAGATGACGTAGGCAGTGTGCGCCAACATGAGATGTGATGGGGCAGGGTGGCCGCTGACAGGCATGCGAGCCGGGTCTGGGCCTAGAGCGTCACTAAACAGGGCGTGGAAGACGGGCAGAGGAGACACCACAGAGGACCCAGCCATGTCACTACAGCAAATAGTGAGAGAAAAAACACACACTCACTATTTATTGTTTAATATACGGGCCCCGTTTGGGAGCACCCCGTCTTTCATGGTACAGCCAGCTTTGCAGACCTATTTATTCATATACATTTTTTATATATTCTTTCTGACACACCGCTTCAACACTGGTGGATTTGGCATTGGAGGATCCACCCATTCATCCGGAGCAGCGTTACCCCTAAAGGGGTAATATGCATGGTTATCAAGTGGCCATCAGGTAAGTGTCCATTTGCATTATTCTCTACATCTGAATCCCCGAAGGTATCACACGAGGCGCCTGTGCCCCTTTTTTTCTGTCATATTTTCATGTCACTACAGCGGCACCGGAGCTAAAAAAAAAACGCTGCATGCGCATTCACATGGAACCCTGTGAAGGTGGGCAGGGGGCGGCACGGAAGGCAGGGGGAGACGAACAGCAACCAGTGGCGGTCTTTGGCACCAAGCACCCCAAGCGATCGCTTGGGGCCCCCAACATCCAGGGGGGCCCCCAAGCCCTGCTCTTGTGCTCAAGACCGCTGAACAGGGCCGCTGCCCCGCTCGCTGCTGCCATCTGAACTGTAACTATGAGCACTCGTAATGAGCGCTCATAGTTACATGCAGCAGCACTGACAGGGCGGGAGACATTGGCTCCCTTCCTGTCAGTCACTCTTGTGGCCGCAGGAAGGGTTCTCCCTGCGGTCACAAGTGGCAGCTTTGTCCTTCTGGTGCCGGCGCTTCAGTGACATCACTGGAGCATCGGCGCCAGGACAAGGGGAGTGCGGCCTCTTGTGATCGCAGGAAAAACCCTTCCTGCAGCCACAAGAGTGAAGAGAAGAGGAGACGCCCGGACCCAGGTGAGTATAAGTGTTTGTTTTATTGTGTTATATACTATATGGGAGGGGGAGCACACAGGGGTCTGTTTAACTGGGGGAGCGCACATCAGGGGTCTATATAAATGGGGGAGCACACATGGGGGCTATATAACAGGGGGAGCACACAGGGAGGCTATAGACTACTGGAGCTTCACAGAGGGGTCTATATACTACTGGGGGAAGCACAAATGGGGTCTATATACTACTTGGGGCAGCAGAATGGGGTCTATATACAACATGGAGAGCACACAAGAGGTCTATATCCAAGTGGGGGAGCACACAGGGGGGCTATATACTACTGGGGGAGCACACAGGGGTCTATATACTACTGGTGGGGCACACAGGGGGTCTATATACTACTGGGGGAACATGCAGGGGGTCTATATACTACTTGTGAGGCACACAGGTGGTCTATATATAACTGGGGGAGCACAAAGGGGTCTGTATACTACTGGGGCAGCACACAAGGGGTCTATATAATACTGGTGGGGCACACAGGGGGTCTATATACTACTAGGGGAACCACACAGGGGGTTTATATACTACTGGAGGAGCACACAGGGGTCTATATCCAAGTGGGGGAGCACACAGGAGGTCTATATCCAAGTGGGGGAGCACAGGGGGCTAAATACCCCTGAGGGAGCACACAGGGGGCCTATATACTAGTGGGAGAGCACACAGGGGGTATATACAACTGGGGGCAGCACACAGCGGGTCTATATACAACTGGGGCAGCACACAGGAGGTCTATATACTTCTGGGGGAGCACACGGGGGGCTATATATAACTGGGGGAACACACAGGGGTCTATATACTACTGGGGGAAGCAAACAGGGGGTATATACTATTGGGGGCAGGACACAAGGGGTATATACTATTGGGGGCAGCACACAAGGAGTATATATTACTGGCAGTAGCGCACAAGGGGTATATACTACTGGGGGCAACACACAGCGGTCTATTGTTTTGGAACGCATGTCGAGGGGGGGGGCCCAGACATAACTTTGCTTGGGGCCCCAGAAATGCCAAGACCGCCCCTGCCAGCAACACCACAAAGGCGGCGCTACACTAGGGCACGAACGCTCTTGGCCCCCCTCTTAGACACGGCAGCCCCGCTACTAAAGTTAGATTTTCTGCCTCATGAAAGCCTAACCTGCTTTATAAAACATTCCACCAGAAAGGACTACGCCTAAGCTACAACAAGGTATAAGTAGTTTGGGGGGTTCCACAGTAGCTACAGAGTCGCTTTAAGACAGGAAAACACAGAAAAGTGTTTATCATAAACTTGTACATAAATTCTAATCAACACTCTGGATGCTGAGAAATTACAGGACGGATCAGGATCATAACACTTACCGTACATTGAAGCGGTAGATGTCAGCCCGCTAAATCCCTGTAAAAGCCACTTATCTATTAGACTCTTGGATACATACATCAAATAGGGTTAAAATTGCCTGCAAAACATTCTGACCAGAGGGTCTTTATCACGGTATATAGAAGCATAAGATAGACAAATAATTTAATACCGGAGGGAGGCGATGTACCTAGCGGTTCTGCAGTGATTCGCTATGGGGCGTGCGTGGGAAGAAGTCACATCACAGTAAATAGCATACACTCTGCAAATGGAGCATTAGGAACAGTGGCAATGCCTGTAGGTTAGTATACATACATAATAAAAGACAGCAAATAAACAAAATGTGTGAACCAAAGGATATATGAAGCTCATCGCTTTAATATCAATTTTGCGCTGTGGCATTGATATATTAGTTTTCTCTACTCAGCCTAAAGGATTTTCAGTATGTCTCCATCAAAAGATAACAGAATTTTTGCTATTTGTGAATACAAAATGAACGTCCTATTGACACAGTGCATCCAAACTCTCATAATATTTGCTCCCAGGGGGAAGCTATAGTAGGTGCAGAAGCAGCAGCTGCACCCAGACCTTCATTTTATTATTATTATTATTTATTTATAAAGCGCCCTTAAAACGGTTATCCAGCGCTACAAAAACATGGCCACTTTCTTCCAGAGACAGCACCTCTCTTGTCTCCAGCTTGGGTAGGGTTTGCTGCTCACTTCCATTGAAGTGAATGGAGCTTAATTGCAAACTGCACCTGAACTGGAGACAAGAGTCGTGTTGTCTCTGAAAGAAAGTGGCCATGTTTTTGTACCACTGGATAACCCCTTTAATTCCAGAGCGCTATACAATAGGTAGGGGTAACAAGCAGGAACAATACAAGATCAGAACACATTACATGAAGGCAAAAGACAGACTGGTACATGGGGGAAGAGGACCCTGCCCGCGAGGGCTTACAATCTATAAAGTACGGGGAAAGAAACAGGAGGTAAAGTGCAGCCAGTCAAGTGTGATGCAGAATTATTATAGGTTGTAGCCTAGTTTATTATGATTTGCACTTAAGAAGTGGGGGCCCTGTAGTAGATTTTGCATTGGGGCCACAGGAGTTATGCTTATACTATATAGTGTGTTAGCTGGACATGATCATGGCAGGTCTGGATGCTAAAAACAATGCATTATTGTAATCTGTTAGTGAGGCTTAAAGGGGTATTTCACTCAAACATAACTTTTCATATGTTGCTGCCCAGGGTGAGACTAACAGTTCGTTCCATACTTATTATTATTATTTATTTAGTCACCTATATTTAATTTCTATCAGTGGATTTGAAACAGTTCGTTCCATACTTATTATTATTATTATTATTTATTTAGTCACCTATATTTAATTTCTATCAGTGGATTTGAAACAATAAATGAACTGCCAGATAAGATGCCCCCAGATCACAGCTCCAACACATTCAGGCTCAGAGATTCAACTATATCTGAGTGTTTTTTTCAGACATACCCTGCCTACAGAGTACTGATCTGCAATCAGAGACGCTGGCTGACAGCTGAGTGTGCAGAAGGCCGGGCAGCACAGATTGGGGGACGCTATTTTGGATGAATTGTCCAAGGATGTGGGGACAGTGTCATCCCTCTGGCCATCCCAGATGATAACTTACGAGACAAGAGTGGTGATGGGAGCACATGTGGGCAATGCTGTCCGATGATACCGATATTGCGGTGACATCACGCAGCTATTGGACATTGCATGCAATGCCTGTAACATAACTAGTCATTATAAAAGAAAGTCACAGTCACAGTTTATGCAGCTGTTGAAATAGATCAGATGTCGTGCAGACAAAAGTTTACCTAAAGACTAGTTTCACACATACTGGAAACGCAGTGGATTTCACGCTGCGAGTACCAAAGCGAATTCTGCGATTCCCAGCACTGTCAATTTGAATGGATATACATAGTCGCAGTGGATTTTTAATTTCGCTGCAAGTATGTAAATTCTGCCCCCCTCCTTAACCCACTGCTGACCGGTAAATATTTTACCTGTCTGCGCTCCTGTCTGCTTCTGTGGCTCCCGACTCCCGTAGGTCACGGTCAGCCGATCAGTGGCTGTGGTGGGACAGTCCACTGATTGGCTTAGCGGGACACCAGGGAGCCGGGAACCTCAGAAGCAGACTGGAGCGTAGACGGGTAAAATATTTACCGGTCAGCGGTGGGTTAATGGGGACAGGATTTATGAAAAATCCGCTGCGAGTATGTAAGTCCATACAAACTGACTGTACGAGAATCGCAGTGGATCCCGCTGCGATTCCTGTACGTGTGAAATTGGCCTGAACTTACAAACTTGTGTCTTTCCTTCTCATCTGCACCTTCATTCCTATTGAGCCCCCACTCACAATCTGAAAAGACTTTCCACAGGCTTCATCATGTCACTACTTAGCTAATAGCTAGATGTCTTACGGCAATGGTGAATAGATTGTTCATGTCTCTCGTCTAACAGTTTTAGGTGCAGTTTATCTGTGCACACAAAATGATGCAATATAGAGAGTAGAATTCACTACATACAGGCCACATGTGTCTGCTTACTATAACATCATTTTTTTTTTACTTTCTAGTGAATTCTGCATACTGTCATGGCTGCAGTGGCGACTTCCGCACCTCTCTCCTCGGCCCATGTGCAGAGGCCTGGCGCCACCGTCTCTTCAGCTCTCCTGGATGCCTCACCTGCCCTTGGCCCTCCTCTCTGTTTCCCTGCCTGGCGCGTGCGTCCCCACCTTCTAGGGCGTTCCCGCTAGGTGCCCCAGATTTAAAGGGGCAGTACACCCTTAATTGGTTATGCACATAACACACTCCACTACAAATGTTGCACCTATCCTGACCCCTTGTTGGAGCCTCTGCATGTTAACCCTTAGCTCATGGCCCCAGCTCTCCTGACGGTAACTGCTGCCTGTGGTTCCAGCTCTTGACTTCTGCCCTGGTTACAGCCATGTGTCCTGCTGTGTTTCTGCCTACCTGTTTCCAGTTGCACCTCGCCTGCCTCTGCTAGCAAGCCAACCAGGGGTAGAGACCTGGTGGTTGCCTGCCGCAGCAAGTCCATCCCATCTTGCAGCGGGCAGTGGTGAAGACAAGCGGCACCTTAGACATCGCTCCCTGGTGCGTCTTACGCCATCGCTAGCGGCGGTTCTGCGGATCCACGACTCCAGTTGTTACAAATATCAAATTGGCACAGTCAAGTTACAACCACAAGTACGGCCCTCATGATCTTTCAATTCCATGCACTGATATACCTCAATGATAACTTGACTCCTAAGGATTTATTGGCCAACCACGTAAACTTACTATTACAACTTGAATGTGCCGACTTGATATGCAGAATTCCCTGGAAAATATCAATGAAATGGTAATGGTATATTAAGCAGACACATCTGACATGTGTGATACTGCAGTAGTCTCTATACTGTCTAACATCTTGACTTATTTCATGAGATTACCACACTTTCCACTAGGTGGCGCTAACAACCTGAAAACGAAACTACTGTGTTTGCATCCCATCGCACATCATTAGTGGTCTAGCCTAAAAGAAGCTCATATGACTATTACACGGTCCCAGTATGGGCTATGTAAGGGCCCCAAAAAATTATTGCAAACAATCGTTAACCTGAAATCGTTCACTTTATTACACAGAAAGATTGTTGTTAGTTACGACCGTTACTATGCGCCATCTGATCCCAGCAAAAGAAGGAACCATGTGGAATTATACTGAACGATAAGCGATGATTTTAGGGTCAGATTTAAATCACTGATCAACGACACACGATTATCGTGTAAATTTTCACTATATAACGATTTTCCACTTGGTAATCGTCCCATGTAATAGGGGCCCTATTAGGCTCCACTAATGAGAGAATCCTAAAGATGTGGTCATGTTTTGGAATTTGGTGGAGATTGCAGGACACTGTAAGCATATGGCCACGCCAAATCATGTGGATCTGCAGGGGATTTGTATGCTAATAAATAAATCCCTAGAAATGAAGCCAGGACAAGTGCATAGGATGTGTATTGGCCTTGTGTCTACGATTAAAGGGGTTGTCCATTGAAAATCTTTTTCTTTCAGATCCACTGGTTTTAGAAAGTTATATAGATTTGTAATTTACTTCTATTTAAAAATCTCAAGTATTTCCATACTTATCAGCTTCTGTATGTCCTGCAGGAAGTGGTGTTTTCTTTTCAGTCTGACACAGTGCTCTCTACTGCCACCTCTGTCCATCTCAGGAACTGTCAGATCAGTAGCAAATCCCATAGAAAACCTCTTCTGCTCTAGACAGTTCCTGTCACAGGCAGAGGTGACAGCAGAGAGTACTAAAACAACCTTTTCTGCAGGACATACAGCAGCTGATAAGTTTTTTGTAAGTATAATAGTGCAGAATCTGAGCACAACCACATGAAAATCCACAAATCCTTGTTGTCAATAGGAAATCTGCAGCTATTTGTTAAGATTAATTATTTCTCATATCTGGAATAATAGGACACGATTGTAATATTGGAAATACCCCTTAAAGTGACCGGTAGGAGTCTGTCCTATGTTGTTGTGGTGTCCCGGTACCCATTCTCAGCTACCATAGGTATAGGGAAGTCATTTGGCTGAGGAATCTACTATGCTAATCCGTCAAACAGATTTTCTGCTTTCTCAGTGTAAGAGCAACAAAGGAAGGAAGAGAAGGGTGGGTTACCCAACAACTCAGATGGTGGAAAGGAAGGGAGAGAATCTTTGGAAGACAGCTCACACATGTTGTAGACAGAGAGGAAAGCACATACAAGGCAGATTGCAAAAGATAAACACACATAGATGAGAAATATTATTATTATTATTATTATTATTATTATTATTATTATTATTATTAATAATAATAATAATAATAATAATAATAATAATAAAACCATTGCCAATGTTATAGTATACAATGGAATGGTATACAAAGAGGTATGTTAAAAATGTAGGGATTAAAATTAGGGTGTATTTGTCAGAAGTCTAGCCCCTTCTTGGAGCTTTCTACTAAGTCCTGGCATGACTAGGGGAGTGAGACCCTTTAACATGTCTCCTCCAGTTTGCTAGGTCTAACATCAAACCTTAGGCCTAGTCAGGTTACCTACAAGATACCACAAAGTAACTAAACACTTCTATTGCTTCCTTTACTTAAAGGGGTACTTCGGCCATGCTACTTTTTATATTTTGCTTATATTCACTTACCTTTCATGCTGCCTAGGTCACCCTGTCGTGTTTTCAGGTCCCCTGCTGAACCCTCTGGCTGCCACTTCTGAAAAAGACTAATTCCGACAGGGACAACCCGTTGAGCCAATCACCGGTCCCAGAGTTTTCCCCCTTGGGTGTGTGATTGGCTGAGTCAGTTTACTAGTTTCTGTGCAGTCCGAGCAAAAAAAACAAAAAAACAACGTGTACGCCTAGTGTACCCCTTTAAGGACAGATCTAGGCTGCATATAGGGCAAATCATGAAATTCTGTGGAATCAGGAGGTTTCACTCAAGGCTGCCTTCAGTCAGGAGAGAAATCAGTCTTCTAAGACTGTCTTGTGACATTTAACTCTTTGTCATATTAAGTTGGAGTTAGTGCCTAGTGTCTAAAGGTCCCCATACACCTTTAACAACTGCCAGGCGAATAATCGTTTAGCCATCAGTTATCTCTACCATCTGCCCCCTGTCCTCCCCAAAGATAGAAATGCTTTGCCATGGTTGAGCATTCTTGCATTCTCTATGGGAAAGGGATAAGCCACAGTCAGAGAGCTGTGGCTGCGGCTTATCTCTTCCAGAACAAATGGATTGGGCAGTGATTTTCCATCATGTCTGACCCTGAGTGTATGGGGACCTTATACATCACACCCATCTTCCTGTATACGCCATTTATGTGGGACAGTGCAGCAATACAACTATAAGTAAAGTCTACTTCAGTACACTATACCACAGTTTGCCACATCTGTGGAAATCCTCTACAACTCAGGCCCTCCAGCTGTTGCAAAACTACAAGTCCCATCATGCCTGGACAGCCAAAGCTTTAGCTTTGGCTGTCCAGGCATGATGGGAATTGTAGTTTTGAACAGCTGGAGGGCCTGAGTTTGACACCTGTGCTGTACAACAAAGTCCAAGCTAACTGGAGTTCACAGTGACATCTCTACTAGTAACATTAAGCTGCATACACTAACAGCAACACTTAAAGGGGTACTCTGGCGAAAAAAAATCAAATCAACTGTTGTCAGAAAGTTATACAGATCTTCCATTTAAAAATCTCCAGTCTTCCAGTACTTATCAGCTGCTGTATGTTCTGCAAGAAGCAGTGTATTCTTTCCAGTCACACAGCAGCTGGAAGACATGAGATTTTTAAATTATTTACAAAGTTATTTACAAATCTGTATGAGTTTCTGACACCAGTTGATCTAAATACAATTCTGTTCAATCGGAGGACCCCTTTAAAGGAGTTGTGTCGTAAGGCAAAGTTGGTAAAATCAGATTTACTCATGATATTTAAATGTTATCACTATGTTCCCATGCTGAGGACGCCCCATACATCTGGTAGACTGCAATAAGCCTATAATGGCTTATTTTTAAGGACAGACTGTGACTAAACAACAGCTCTGGCACTCATACCATAACAGCCCACACGATTAACCACATACTGTACACATATATAATATATTACAGACACATATAGCACCCATATATACACATTGGGAGAGATACTCAAAACCTGCCTAAAGGCCCTATTACACCAAGCGACTATCGGACGTTTTTTAATCGCTTGATGTAATAGTTCCTATTAAAGGGCAATGATCAGCCGACGTGCGCGATGTCAGCTGATCCTTGTCTTTCAACATGTTGATTGTTGGTGGTTGCCACTCCTTTTTACAAGAGCGGTGGCCCATCTCCTATGGGCTCCCCGAACGATCTTTAGAATGTCCGGGGAGCCCCTCCCCGTGCTTCACTTCCTGTTTTTACCCGCTCTCTGTCGGTGCGTGTAATACCGCTGACAACGAGCGGAGTACAAGGAGCAAGCGCTCGCTGATCTTACAGGTCGGCACTCACTAGCACCTCACCATCGGAAAGCAGGCACATATTTACACTGTCTAGTCAAGGTATGTTCCTTCTATTAGTTGGTGCCAAAAATGGGGTCTCTGGTGGTCTCAAGCTAAGTGACTTGTATAAATGTTACACCACTGAAGGTTATACATGAAAGTTAAACATATAATAGACATAGGGGGAGATTTATCAAACATGGTGTAAAGTAGAACTGGCTCAGTTGCCCCTAGCAACCAATCAGATTCCACTTCTCTTTCCTCACAGACTCTTTTGAAAATGAAAGGTGGAATCTGATTGGTTGCTAGGGGCAACTGGGCCTGTTCTACTTTACACCATGTTTGATAAATCTTCCCCTATCTATACATCTCTGGCTAATAATTTCAGGAATAAGTACAGCTTATGTGTATGCCATTACTATTATTGCTAAGATTGCCTTGCGTATTGAGGAGAGGACAGGGCCGGACTAGGGGCTGAAAAGCAGCCCTGGCACACAAACCCCACCAGCCCACATATATATCATCAACTGTGTCGAGCAGAATTTTTGCTTTACTTTATCACTTTCAGCTCCATCTTACATATGTAAAACACAGAACTATCACAGAAGAAAAATAAGTCTACACTACCACTGTATAAGAACCAATATAATTAATATTACCGCCATACACTGACTATATAGCCTATATGACAGATATACACAGATGCTGCAGAGTAGTATCACCATGCAGACTATAGAAGAGAATACAGCAGTGATCAGATGCAGCCACAGGCAGAATATAGAACAATTATGTCCCCTGCGGCCCCTTTATTATGAATATGTGTGTGTGTCTTTACGCACATGCACACATGACGATGAATGATAGAGTGACTGCAGGGGACATCCAATATAAAGGGACATCCGACATAGGCAGCATCTCTGTACTCCCCTCTGTATTAACTAGGCTGAATCCAGGAATTTTAGGCAGTCCCCGGGCATGCTCCTCCTTCCGCACGGACCGGGAAGGCATCAGCAATCAAATGCGGCAGGTTCGAGAATGTTCGAGTTTGATCGAACCTACGATTTTCCGATGTTCGATCATCAATAGCTGTAATCAGAGAGAAAGTGCGCTGGGGTGGGGGAGTTGCTGGGGAACGGGTGACAGGTAAGTTGCTGCCCCCTTCCCCCCAAAGCTGGTGGCCCACTAACTAGAGGAGGAGGAAGCACCACTGCACGGAGTAAGCAGCGTAACTGCGGTGCTGATTGTTTTCAATAATATAAAATTTAAAGGTTATGCTCAGCCAATCGCAGCTGAGCAGCTAATGACGACGCAGAGGGGGGCCGGCATGAGGGACGGCTGGAGCGGTTCGGTCGGCCTCCCGAAGATGACATCATTGTCCCAAGATGGCGGACGGAGGTCGACACGAATTAGGTGAGTATAGTGCATCACACTTCCGGGCCTAGCGTGGGTGGGGGGAAACACGGGGAAGGGGGTCATTCACATACATAACATACATTACAAAGTTGTATAACTTTGTAATGTGTGTTATTAAGTGAATAATTTTAAAACGCTGCACTTCCCCTTTAATTATGCAGCCCAGATGGCCCACAGACTTGCAATCTTGCTGACCAACCAGGCATTTTCCAGGTCTGCCGGATTGTCAGTCTGGGCCTGGGAGGAGGAGCTCTGATTAATCGTGTTGTACACAAAACAGTCTGTTCCCTTTTGATGAGGGATGCAACCTGTAAAACGTTGTCCTGCCATTGATAAATCCTCAAAAGATAAAGTCATTCAAATGAAGTTTATTGCAACATACAGCAGACACAGCATGGGACAACTATTCAATGTGCATATTACAATGGAGGTAACCAAAGGCAGGTAAATTGGTCGATTTATATCATGTAAGGAAAAAAAAAACCTTCCTTTTACATACATGCACTAAAAGAGCAGCGAGTGCCTTTGTTCTGATGCATCCTGCTACTTCATGCTCTTTCTCATAAGAAGTCACAGTGCTGATGAGCATTAGATTGTACGCAGGTACTACTGTCCCTCTGTGCTATCTCTCCTTGACACATAAACTGAGTAGTGATCAATTGTGCCAGCACTGTTATGTTGCTTTTTATACAAAAATAAAAGTCAGGAATTACAAAAGCTCAACCTGTTTGTAAAAATGGACTGGATAAGACTTTATACAGCAAGACATCTATAATATAAGGGCCTCAAATCACACATTGTTAACTATTGCTGGTGCAGAACAAATGACAGTATATATAACACTTAACAAATAAGAGCACTAAGGCATCAGCTTGGAAAATGTTCTACTCCCACCTTTAAATGGACCTTAGAAAACTAGAAAAGTGGAGATTTTGCATGCTGTAATCCTCTATGGGAGCAAAGGTCCTTATGAGAGGTCTTTATGGCATGACTAAAGTCTCATTCACACAAGGACCATCAAGGCAATCGTGATGTCATTGGGAAATGCACCACCGTTGTGCCAGAAAGGTACCAGAAACTCCAAATATTTGGCACACTGTTTTCTAGGATATGTTCTTGGACTCGTTTGTTTAGAAAATGGCAAGCAGTGTACGACTATTTTTACTGTAGCAAAACACAACAAACTGGTAGTTCAGTAACAATCCTAATTGAAGGGAACCCGTCACCAATACAATTCTATCTAACCTATCACTGTCATCTTATAGAGCGGGAAGAGCTGAGCAGAATGATATATATCTTTGTAGCAAAAGATTCAGTATAACTTTATTTGTTTTAAATCCCTGCTCATTCTGTGTTAGGAGTCCAGTGGGCAGAGTCACTCAATGGGCTGGACTCTTTATGGAAACAACAGAGATTTCAGTCAATAAATTAAAAGTTATACTGAATCTTTTCCCATAAAGATATATATCAATCCGCTCAGCTCCTTCTGCTCTATAACATGATGCTGACAGATTAGGTAGCATTTTCATGGCGACGGGTTCCCTTTAAAAGGGAACTATCAGCAGGTTAGACAAATCTAATCTGCTGATAACTCCCTATTGTGCCGAAGACACAGAAGATGAAGGAATGTCTCTTACCTTCATCCTCTGTGATGTTCCGATCCAGTTGGTGGTTGCCCCTCGGTCGAGCACTGCTCCGCCACTATATTGACCATCCGGCCCACCACCGGACAGCCTGCTCCGTTGATTATCAATAGAAAGGGCTGAGCTGGTCAGGGGCGGATCGGCGCAATGGGGGCGGGCAGTGCTCCTAACAGTGCCCCATTCCACCTAATGGTCTTTCCGGACTGGGAGCAAACTGCAGCGGAACAGTGCCGAGGATGAAGGTAAGAGACATACCTTGACCTTTGCATCTCCTGCACAAAAGGAGGTTATCAGCAGGGTTAGATTCATCTAATTTGTTGATAGTCCCCTTTAAACAGTTTTTGGTGCTGATCCTTTAAAATGATAGCCTTCTTGCACTATGCAATTCAGCAGCCATGGCATATAGATAACATAAAGGTATATAAAAAAAATGAAACTTCTCCAAGAAATTCAGATTAAGTAACTAAGAACAGGATGTTTTATAGTAAGTGTTTAAATGTGGCCCCTGTATGGTCACCTTATGGACAACAGCTATAGGGGGCAATGTTTTCATATACTCATTTAAACTCAACATTTGTATTCTAAATATAACAAAGTCATAGTGAAGATATAAAGATCAACATAAAACCAACATTTCTGCAAAAATCTAAAGTTTTCAGATCTTCCCAAAAAGAGATTTCATGCCTGCAAGAGTTAAAGGGGACCCGTCACATTGAAAGTGTAATCCAATCTACAGCCGTCATGTTATAGAGCAGAAGGAGCTGAGTAGATTGATATTGTCCTTGTATAACTTGTCATTTATACATGTAAATCTCTTCTCATTCTGGGCTAAGTAGTCATGTGGGCAGTCCTACTATGTCAATCTACCCATAGGACTATCCATTAACAGAGATTAACACAGGCTAACCCAAAACTATATATCAGGCTGCTCAGATTGGACTGCATTATTAAGGTAACAGGTTCCCTTATAAAGCTGCCATATGATGAGTCAATTTAGCAATGCAATGACATACATGGAATACAAAAGACATAAATAATTATCCTAAGGCAGTGGTCGGCTTTTCTTGTTGTCCACCTGTTGTTGAACTTAAAGGGAGCTTATCACCATGAAAATGCTATCTGATCTATAGAGCTGGAGTAGCTAAGTAGACTGATATATATGTTTGTGAGAAAATATTCATGGATACATAGATATATAGATACAGCCTATGACTATATCCATGTTTTCTAGAATCCCCTAGGGCTGCATCCAGCTTCTTCAGCCACCGGTAATAAAATTTAGGGATTTTGGATTTGGATGAATCCGAACATGCTTGAAGTTTCTCCCTGGCTCACCTCTATAGAGCACTTATCTCCCTGGCTCACTGCAATGTGCATTTCACTACAAGAGTTTAAAGGGTTGGCCACTTTATAGTTCAGTGTACAGTATTAGTAAGTGTACTCACTGCCCTTACTGACAGCAGGAACCTGTATGCCTCATAAAGTTAGACTTCCCTCCTCCAGGCTGTGCTGCCCTACTTTATGGTGAGTCTGTCCATAAGATGGCTGACATGGAGAAGCATGTGACGATGCCCCGCCCCCCAGTGTCCACAACTGACCCTCTATATGCTATGGAGGACACAGGGGGAGGGGCATGGTCACATTCTCCTCCATGTCTGCCATCTTATGGACAGACTCCACAGAGCAGCACAGCCTGGAGGAGGGGTGTCTGATGTTAGCTCTATGAGGTATACAGGGAGCTGCTGTCAGTATATACAGTGAGTACACTTACTAATACTGTATACTGAACTATTTTACTATAAAGTGGCCAACCTCTTTAAATATAGGAAGGGATCTGGGGAGTGGAATGTCTTTTTATGATATGTTTTATATTATCCACTCCAGTGTTTTTGGTAGCTAGTGAAATCTTTCCTTTCTATGAACCCATAGCATGAACGATGCCAGTCTCTAAGGCACAACCTGCTATATGCCACAGTGATGTCACACTATAGGGGTAAACTGGCAAGCTTCATGGCAGCAGTACTTGAGATTTTAAAAGAGAATTGATTTACAAATCTGTATAACTTTCTGACACTAGTACCGAAGTATCCCTTTAATAAGTGTCAAATAATAAATAATCATAAGAATGCCTTTGGTTTCCGCTGCCTACAATATGCAAGCACATACTGTACAGATGGGGAGTTCCTATAGGCATCATATAGTTGACATAGAAGGTTAACATGCCACTGTGAAAACCTTAAAAAAAAAAATAATTTCTAGAAAAATACCAAGTACAGGCCTAGATTATAAACAGCATGACTTCAGCTTAGTCACTTTTCTCTGCTTTCAGCATAGTGCCAGTCTAGTTCTGAGATTGGTCTTGGTCTTCAGCCCAGAACTGGCGCTGAGGACCTAGAGAGGGTTGGACAGTTCATCATTTTCTCACTAACATGTTAGAAACAAGATGCATCAACCGATATAGCAGAGCTGAGCTTGTGCTCTCACATAACTTATATTATGATGTATTAGTCTATTGTATTAAGGAGGAAATCCTGAAATGAGTTGGAGGGGGCTGTTTACTTAATCTGAAAATGCTACGTCCTGTGCAGCTTCCTTTATCTTGCTTGGAAGCAGACATAACTGTGCTGATGATCTTAAAGGGAATCTGTCACTAGGTTTATGCTGCCTTAAATGAGGGTGGTATAAGCTAGTGACAGAAATGCTGAACAGAGCAATGTATTACTTACATCATTTTGTTCAGCCGATCTCCTAATATGCAGAAGAATAGCATTGTTGCCGAACTTCTCCACCCGCCCTCCAGCTGCTGATTGACAGTTGACTGCCTATACACAGCATGGATAGATAACTGCCAATCAACAGCTGGTTGGTGAAGTTTGCTGCTGCTCATGAATATTTAGGACTACTGAGCTCATGCACATGATAGGGAGGACTAGTTATTGTCCATGTTATTCAGGAGGATATCGCCGAATCATCTACACAGAACAATGTAAGTGATACATCATTCTGTTCAGCTTCTCTGTCACTAGTTTATGTTACCCTTAGATAGGATACCATAAACCCTGCAAATATAAGTTATTAGATTATTATCTATATATATTTTTTCTGGTATTTTCAAATGATAACCTTTAAAATTACACTGTCACTTTAAAAACATTTGATTTGTCATAGAATCAAATGTTTTGATTGGTTGGGGTCTGGATGTTCATAGGCTCCACAGATATTGGGTCCTGCAGTGATATAGGGAGAGCAGTGAGCCGGGGAGAAGTGCACTCTCCTGACTCGTTCTAGTGCTTGATTATGGGGTCTGAACACCCAGACTCTAGTCACAGTGATGTGCCATCCACCTATAAGTAAAGTAAAAGGCACCATGGCACTCAATGGAATGCTTCACCTTATCAATGATTATCCAGGTACAGCAACATGAGTGACCATTCATTAAAGTGGTTATCTAACGCTACAAAAACATGCCACTTACTTCCAGAGACACCACTATTCTTGTCTCCAGTTCAGGTGCAGTTTGCAATTAAGCTCCATTTAATTCAATGGAACTGAGTTGCAAAACCTACACCCAAACTGGGGACAAGAGTGGTGCTGTCTCTGGAAGAAAGTGGCCATGTTTTTCTAGTGCTGGATAACCCCTTTAATGACCTATCTTATGAATAGGCCACCTACTAGCAAGCAGAAATAAATGTATGTACTGTATGTAATGGCCTGCTTCCATGGATCTACTGTGAAAAGAGGGAAGTCAGCAGCAAACAAAGTGACAGCAATTAGAAACGCCATTGATATGTTGCCACAAGCTACAGTCATAAGTCATCGTTCCTTGTTTCTTATTGACCTGAGGTGCTAGTGTATTGTGGGATGATGGTTTATACATAGGCCATGTACCTCTCAAGTTCTCTTATTTGTCATGTCAAGTGTTGATGGAATGAGAGCAGGAGGGGTCAGCATATCTGATATCGGGTAACTGGCACTCTTTTCAGCACCATAAGAGTCCGAAGCCATTTTCTCTACATTGCCAGAGAACGTCCTAGTTGTACACAAGAGGATATCCGACCCAGCACGCCGTCCATCGTAATAAGGAACACTTTGATTGTGCGTCTTCTTCCTGCTGTGTACACAATTTGGCATGTGTAACAAGGACTGGAGCTGCGATCCATAGGATCCTTTTGGGGTTGGGTGACTAGGCTGTGCTAAGAATCCACTTTTGGAAAAATACAAACTTTATTGTTTCTGCTTATTTTGCGTTCAGCTTTACATTTTGGCTGTTTGGTCTGAATGAGCTCCTCGGGGGTGTTTCCGAGAGGAGGCAAAAGCCGTTTCTTGCTATTTCTTTTATCAGACAACCATTGCGGGGGCAACTCAAAGGGCCCGTATCCAAATTGCATGGAGTACTTGTCATTGAGAAGTTCGGCTTCACCCGGCATTACAGGGGCCACTTGTGATGCCGATTCTGTGCTCTGAGGAATTAGCTTTTGAACCAAAGTTTGTTCTACTTCTTGGCTAGTACTGGCCATTGTTTCCTTTAGTTTGTAGCTTCTAGAAGCCTCTGTCTTGATCTCATTATCCTCCTCGTCCTCAACAGATTTGAATATTTGTTGCTGTCCGATATGGAACATCTCTAGAAGCTGGCTTCCTGAGCGAACGCTGGGCTCCAAATTCACCTCCGCCACTGATCCTAGGTTGACCACATTTCTACGGCTGTACCGACGATGGAGTTGCACAATGGTACCCAACACGCACTTGCGCACCGACTTGTTGACAGTCAAGAATAGAAGAGGATTGGTGACAAGTGAAACTTTAGGCATCCAAATTGCAGTAAGCATCAAAAAGTCTGAGATATGAGAGACATTGAGCACAGTGCGATAGACCACCATTGTCAAATAGGGAACACTGCAGAGAATAAATATAAGTACCATAGACAGCAGCATAGCATGCAACTCTGCCTCCTTTTGGGAAACGTATGGGATAGATATAGAGTTCTGTGGAGTCCTCAAGGCTGCTATGATCACCTTCTTTTTCTGACTTGCACTTAGTGCTCTGCGTATCAGTAGCATAAATAGGAAAACCACAGCAACGGGTATTAAAACGGTGGTGACATTATATACCAGGACATATACCAAGTGACCCAGAGAGTAACCCCAAGACTGGGAGCAGGTGGACATGGCATAAATGTCAGTCACATTAGTCACGGCAAAAACAGGGACGCTGGCAATGACTGCATGAGTCCAAATGTAGATTAACAGGTCTCTAGCCTTGGAATCTGATATCTTCCTCTCCAGAGGGTACAGCACGGAGTAATACCTGCAATGACAGAAAAAACTGGCTTACCATAAAAAACAGATTGCAGGGCAACTAAATAATAGGAAAGTCATCAAATACTTTGGGGGGAATAAAAACAAGTACGTTGGGTGTAAGTGGGCATGGCTAAGATTAAAAGGGGCATGGCCTCATCACAACAAAAAAATTAGTGCAATATATACTAGAACACTACTATATATTGCAGCTAAAATAGCCTAGAGTAGCTTGGAGCTAATGTACAGTATACTCTCATGCATAGCACACAGGGCAGCCCTTGGAAAACTGAAATCCGAACAATACCATTTAGTTAGGTCATCTCTAATAATGGAATTGTGCAACACATCGTTTAAAGGGGACTTCCACTTAAACTAGTTTTGATCATTAACAGTTTTGTCTTACTACCTTGTCAGCACCAACGTGTACATCCCACTGTCACGGTCCATTTTTTTTAAACCACCGCCCAGTTCCTGTTGTCTGTATCGGTTTGTCATATATTAATCGTCAGGCCTGGGGCCTCCATCAGAATCATGTCTGGCTATGTCATAGAGAGGATATCGGTACACTGGGGGCACCAGGCCCACCTCCAGTGCATAGTGCAGCCCAATTACCATATGAGAAACAGGCACAGACGGAGGGAACTGGGCAACTGTTTAAAAAATGGACTGTACCACCTGGATGTACGCGCCAGCAAAGTTGTATAAAAAAATGTTTCAATAATCAAACTGGTACATTTGGCTTAAATGTGTTATATGGAAGACCACTCCTGCTTTATAACTAGTGCTATAAGATCAACAGGTGAAATAACCCCCAAAAATAAGAGATTAAAGAGTATGTTGTTATTAGGAGATATGGCACAATGAACTCTCTGGTCATATCCTTGTAATGGTCAATGGGGCGGCTCGATCCTGGACTTGACGCTGGAACTAGGGAAGTAAGTGACTGGCAGCATCTATATCAACCCCCTCCCTGGCCATACACAAGTAATACCCCTAGCCCAGAGTACCCCTTTAATAAGGCTGAAAAAAGACAAGAGTCCATCAAGTTAAATACATAGTTTTTTTTTTTAACAGTAGCAGATTGGCTCCGGCATGGGGATCCCGATGGCACAGTTTATTTGAAAGACCGCCTGGTTCCCATGCTCTCTATTCTTTGGCCATGCACCAGTGGGACGGCCCCCCACCCAGTGTGACGATATCCCCTCTGTGACACTGCTCCATTGATTCTAAAAGAGCCGCTTTACAGAGGGGAAGAGATAAGGTCCCACTGGGGGCCAACCCCCAAAGCATAGAGCCAGGCCAGTGCAAGACCATAGAACGGCACCAAGCGCAGGAACCGGACGGTCTTTCAAATAAAGGACTGTGCCACCAGGATCCCCACACCGGCCCCAATCTGCTACTGTAAAAAAAAAGAAAAGAAAAAAAAGATGTACCTAATGGTACATTCACTTTAAACTGTTTTTATGATGTCTTTGTAAGCTGCCAATACTGCTAGATGAACAATAAGACCAACACATCTTATTATCCAAGGATGAGGAGATTATCCAAATGACAAAAGCATTTACCTATCCAAAGCGATGGCAGCAAAGCTGAGGATGGTCACGGAGCAGAAGACTTTGTGCAAGAATTTGATGGTCTTACAGAAGAGTAGAGTGTAAATCCACCAGCAGCACTGTGGGCTGGCGCTAAGCACAATGTCGAAAGGCACGCACACCAAACTGGCACAGATACCGGAGCAAGCAAGATTCTTCATGAAGCGGTTGGTCACAGATTTCAGCACGGTTGTTCTGCAGGTTGACCAAAGTACAATGATGTTCCCTAAAAGACAAAGGTGAAAAGTGTTTCATGATTATTTTTTAATAAAAAATACTCTAGTGGGTTTTCTATGGAAGAGCTGTAGGATGTGTCGGTCAGGTGCATGGTAATAGTACAACTAGAGTGTTACTTAAATGGTCACCTTTCTTAGTCATTGTATGTACATAAGGAGTAAGGGCCCTATTACACAGAGCGATAATCTGCGATGATCAGGCCCCTTTAACAGATTATCGCTCCATGAAATAAAGAAAGCGATCAGCCAAAGAGCTGATAATCGGCTGATCGTTGTCTTTTAAGCATGTTTAAGAATCATTGGCTGCCGACCACGCATTACTATGGCTGATAACAGTGTAAAAATTATAAGAATTTATACTTACCTATTTTCTCCCATTGTCCTGCAGTCTTTTGGCTGTGTTCCCTGCTCACCACTGATGTTTCTGGCCCGGTCTCTTCAGTGACAGCCACTTAGCCAATCACTGGCCGCCTTGCTGTCTGTGCAGCCCTTGCGGAACGATAATCGAGCCGTGTATGGGCTCCATAGGGGAGCACCGATCTAGCAGATCGGCACTTGCTTACAGGGAAATGTTGGGCCATCTAATATGGCCCTTAAACAATTTTGGCCATTATCTAACTTGCATACGGAAGTTTTCACCAGTAGTCACATATTTATTCATAAGTTGGAGCCAGACGGATAAGGAGGGTACATCAGTGCTTTTTCACTCCACAATGACAATTTTTCTCACACAGAATAAGTTGAATCTAATAAATAATCTGTAGTAAGAACTATTGGTCACATCATTAATGATACCAAGGAAACATACCTAAGGTGTCAAAGGTGCAAATGCATCAAGGTCTGCATCTAGCGCAAACTGGCTAAAAGTCTAAAGAATTGTGGGACTTTTTACCATCCTGTTCGCCAGGTGGGCAGGGAGAAGGCATGGTATTGCTCGAGCTGGCATAGATTTTTTAGCCTGCTGTGTAGCAGCCTCTGATGCACTGGAATTATTAAGATAAATGGGTTGATGTGCTGGATTAATAAATCCAGCGGTGCCAAGTAGGGAAATTTAAAATGAGTGTATCGCAAAAAAAAAAGCAAAGGCCAGAGGCAGGGGCATAACTACCACCATAGCAGCTATAGTGGCTGCTATGAGGTCCGCCGCATCAGGGGGCCTGCTGGATTCTGCAACTGTCCCTTTAACTGCAAGCACTTGCAGTAAGGGTATGTTCCCTTTACAGAATATGCGTGGAGACTTCAAGCAGATTCTGCCACGCAGCCTCTGCTTGAATTTCTGCCCGTCCCATAGACCAAATGATATTGTCAAATTTGTGTCAAATTCCGCTGTCCACCCAAATAATTGACTTGTCAATTCTTCAAGTGGATAGCGGAATATCATCGAGTCTATGGAACAGGCGGAACTTAAAGCTGAAGCCGCACTGTAGAATTTGCTTGACGTCTCCGCACATATTCCATAGTGGGAACCTACCCTTATGCAGTTATGACTACACTTGATTAGTGGTCAGTCGGAAGGGGGGCAATCAAAAGTTTGCTATGGGGCCCAGTCATTTCTAGTTATGTCCATGGTCAGAAGCAGAAGCTCCAATCCTCTGCAGGTACTCTGGGGTATAGTAGACTCTGAACCATTTGTTCTGACAAAAATTTTCTGTGTTTTGAATTAAGAGGGGTATGCCACAGCCAGACTGCTCTGGTGGCAGGTTGTTTCTCTGAAAACAAAGGGTTGGGTAGTGAAACTCTATTATGCCCAACACCTAATTTAGGGACAGACTTGGAAGGCCCCCAAGCATTTTATATTGACAGCCAAACCTGCTGCCAGTAGCGGGTTTGGCCATCATCAGAATAAAGTGTATAAATACCATTAGTTTATACACCAAATACCTGCTGCCAGGTCCACTTGTAGACCCCCTGTACACATCCATATAATACTGTCTGTAATTGCAGATCTGTAAATATCAGTATGGACCCTTGTACACATCTGTAGTTGCTATGGATCCGTAAAAGGGCCGTGATCCGCCAATTTCAATCAATGGGTTAGTGCCAGTGTTGATAGTTACCGCACACATCCATAATGCAGACCCTCAATTACGGACAGGATTACTGATGTGTGAAGAGGGCCTAAGTGGTTGTTTATATCACCTTGGATCCTTCTGTCAGAAGTATACAATGAGAGGGCTCCTGATATAAACATTTGACGAACAGCTGTAACATATCCCACTATATAGGTATACAGAGGAATAAATCACAATTACGGCCCCCTCCCCCCTCTTTATAAGAACAAGGTGGGCAGCGTATGATGCCGGCGCTGGGCAGTGTATAGGATATGAGTCGGTTCTCAGGCACACAGACTCTGTACAGCAATAGATAGTGTGACAGTATTGTACATGATGTTGTAGGCTTGCTTCCTTGTCATTAGATCAGCTGCTCCCCCTCCTTTCCTCCCTCCCTCCTTACCCCATATAGACAATGCTGCCAAGACAACAGAGCTGCTATTACATAGCCCATACTTTCTCTGTCATCCTGTCTCTGGTCCACCATCGTGTATGGAATGGCTCGGTTGTGGTTTGTGCATCTTCGATCCCTCCATGCTTCCTTCCTACAGCCTATATAAAATCCGGGTTGGGCAGCACAGGATACTGCTGGTAGCAAGGAGCCATCGGGGATCTCCTTCTGGGGGAGCTCCGCTAATGCCATATGGACATTTACATCACTGGAGTATCCCAAATGTATATGTTTAATGGAGGTCTGTAAGGGTTGCCATACAGTGTGGTTCGTTACTCCCATTGTGCATAGGTCAAGCTTTTTGTTCTCTTTTTATTCCAAAAAAAAAAATATATTTGTTAAACTAGTTACTGAGAAGCTGAACAGAATGATGTATTACTTACACTTCACTGCACAATGCCCCCTGCCCTCTGGCTGCTGATTGACAGCTGCCTGCCTATACTCAGTATAGATAGACAATTTCCAAGCAGGGGCTGATGGGCAGAGCATGCTGGTGCTCATAAATATCAAGGGCTACTGAGCGCATGCACTTAATAGAGAGGACTAGTGTGCAGAGTCCTTGTTATTTAGGAGGATCTCTCTGAATCAGCTGCAAGAAGGTGTTGCCAAGCCACAGGATGCATGCCTTCTTCTTCCTCCCTCCCTTGAATGAGTGATATATAGAGTGCAGTGGTGGAAGCCAAGGTCATTATGTCAGTCAAAGCAGAGAGAAGGGGAAGCATGCATGCAGTTCAGCAAAGGCTCCATGACACTTTGGCTCTGAGGATGATATACTGACTTTAATAATGTGGAACAATCTCTTTAAGTAACTTTTTCTTTCATCAACATGACCAGATAAACTAATAAAGAAAGCTGCCTGAGATTGATACCAGTAATCTAAAAAATTCTGAGAAATACAACAAACACTTAATATTAATTATATAAAACTTACATTGTGCTGCCGTCTACGAAATCACGTCCGGAGTGATACCCAGAACAACCGGTGTTATACATAGTGTGCACATGGCCTTAAACTGTGTCCCTCACATCTTCCAGCACTTATCAGATGCTGTATGTTCTTCAGGAAGTGGTCTATTTTGTTCAGTCTGACACAGTACTCTCTGCTGCCACCCCTGTCCATTTCAGGAACTGTCCAGTGCAGGAAAGGTTTTCTATGGGGATTTGCTAATGTTCTGTACAGTTCCTATCACGAAAAAGGTTGCAGCAGAGAGCACTATGTCAGACAGAAAAGAATACATCACTTTCTGTAGGATATACGGCAGCTGATAAGTACTGGAAGACTTGAAAATTTTAAATACAAGTAATATACAAATCTGTATAACTTGACTAGTTGATTTGAAAAAATAATTTTTCACCAGAGTTCCCCTATAAATCCTTCCTCCCCACCTTATAGAGATGCCATCACACAAAACTCTCTTCTAGAGATGAGCGAATTTACTTTATTAACAAAGCAAAGCGCTTTATTAGCTCAGCGGTTGGCTTATCAGCCAGCTGCCTTTGAACACAGTGCCACTCTGCTGCGAGTGCCTGGAAAAGCTGAATCCAGTCCTGGAAAACTTTTCCAGGACTGGATCCAGCTTTTCCAGGGATCGTTAACGAAGCTCCACTGAATTAAAAGGCAGCCGGCTGATAATCTGACCGCGATTCGCTTTGTTAATACTGTAAATTCACTCATCTCTACTCTCGTCAGTGGCTTCCCAAATTCCCTAACCCATAACTACCCTTCCCAGCCCTGCCCTTTCTGTGCCCTTGATTAGAAACGGCCTCTAGAATTTCCTGATTGGAAGATTGAAGTGGTCCTTATCAAGAAAGATCCCATCATTGTAAGCCACGGCCTGTACCTAAGCTCATGACTTCATTACATGATGTTCTGTTTCTGATCACCGCTGTTACTTCAATGACACTTTGCAGGGATAAATGCAGACATTACTTCAATGATACTTTAGCTGGCAATTGCAGGATTAAATTCAGACACACAACCGAGCCCCAGACATGCGGTCTAATCTTCCTCGGTGTATGAGTCTATTTTTGCATGTAAAACCTGGATTATTTCTTTTCCTAGTAACCCCACATCCACAGTGATAAGAACATACTTGAATGGGTAAGTGCACATTACTTTCTATATATGTGCAGTTGCCAATGAGAACTGGAGCTTGTATGTTCTGTATGAATGAATAAATTCCTCCATTGAAACAATCTTGCCTAAAACTAACAGGGGGCTTATTGTATTATCCTCTGAGAGATGAACTTTGATGCCTCACTTGTCAAATGCACAATACAGTGGTACCTTGGTTTAAGAGTAACTTGGATTGAGAGCGTTTTGCAAGAAGAGCTTACAGTTTTTCAAAATTGTAAGAGCATTGCTTTGGTTTAAGAGCACCCTGTACTGGATGGGAGGGTGAGTGGGGGAGGGGCATGACCTGCATAGAGTGGTCTACAGCTCTGTACTCTGACCCAGGAAGTCCCCAGACAGAAAGTGCTGCTATACTGTGCCCACATCTGCCCTGCTCATTCCTTTATGCTCCCTGAAGTCTTCATGTGCCTGCACTCACATTCAGCTATTCACACTGCTGCTATAATGTGCCTGCACTCACATTCAGCTATACACACTGCTGCTATACTGTGCCTGCACTCACACTCAGCTATACACACTGCTGCTATAATGTGCCTGCACTTACACTCAGCCATTCACACTGCTATACAGAGAAGTTTCTGTCACTCTCCTCCTGAACAGCTCTGTAATTCTCACTTTCTCATTGGTCCATGCTGAACACACACCCTTCCTCACTGCTGTCATGTGACCACACAGACCTCTGACAGCAGCCCTGCTTTTCTATTCTAGCCTGTTGTACTATGCTACTGCACTATAGGGATCTGCAGTTCCATCCTGTATCTACAAACTGCTGCTGGTTTCTTTTTGTTTATGCACTTACTATACATTATACTCCACATGTGGATTGCTATATCATACAGTAGAGTATAATATCACATATCCAGCTGTTTCTAAATGTTTGTTTCATCTGTTTTACATGTTATCCAAAATAAAAAATCATTATTTTTGGGGTGTGGAACCATTTGTATGCCTTTCAATTATTTCTTATGCGAAAATTTGCTTTGGTTTAAGAGTGGATTTGTATTACAAGCCCAGTCCCGGAACGAATTATGCTCGTAATCAAAGACACCACTGTACTTAGTTATTCAAATGGTAAAATATATAAGATTACCTGCACACAAAATGCATGCTGACATTACAGTGGCATGTGGGGTCTGTATTACAGGACCATAGATACTCCATGTCCTGCTACATTGTGCCCCCTAATCCACGGCCCTATTCCACGGAACTTTTTCGAACGATTATTGTTCATAAAATCGTTCAAACGACCACTCGTTAACGATATTCGTTCTGTGGAATAGCTGTAAACGAGCGAACGACAACAGCGAAATCGTCGTTGAGTCGTTCACTATTTTTTTTCAACATGTCGAAAAAAAATCGTTGGTCTTTCAACAATAATTCGCTAATATTTTCGTTGAATAAAAAATCTTTCAGTCGTTCTTAATATGTCTACCTACATTTCCCCACGTTTTAAACGACCATGTAACGATGTAACGACCGCAAAAAAATCGTTACACTACAGATATCGTTCACGTTCCCACACGTATTATGTGTTATCGTTCGCTTAAAAAAATCGTTAAGTGCTCGTTAACGTGCGGTCGTTGGAGCGAGTCTATGAACGATAATCGTTCCGTGAAATAGGGCTATAAGGAGTAATACTCTTATTTGAGAATAGAAAGCTTGTCTGAAAAGTATACGGCCATTATAATGTAAAAAGATCTGTCTGTGCATTATCAGTGTAACCAGGCAGACAAGGAGAGCGGACTTGTATGAGCATGCGTAAACAATGACGCCTCCACTGTACTGTCAGGGCTACTGTGTGCCTAAGTGATTACAGCAACAAGTGTGCACAGCTTACAGGGATGACAAACCGAGTGGAGCGCAAATAGGAGTGTGGTGCACTTTGAAGGTTGCGGAAAATCCAGGACCCAAGATTGGTGCCTTTCGACTTTTATATGATATGTCTGGATACTTTGCAGATGGACCTAGTGTACGGAGGATGCATTCTTTGAGAGTATGAAGCAGGCTCAGAAGCTAAACTCACTTCATAACTGCTATCCTAACTGCTATCACCAGCCGTCACTTACTATCACTGACTGGCATCAGAGATTACGCTGATGCCGGTTATTTAATTGCCAAAAAGCCAAGATCAAAAGCAACATATGCATTGCACTGAACTGTGTGAACAATTGAACAAATGTTTAAAAAAAAAATAGTACAAATTTTAACCACCCTCCTTGTTGTTTTTTTTTCCAGATAAAACATCTAAATGACATCTTTATTGTCTCGGCTGTATGCTTAGGGTCATTGTCTTTTTATTAGCAATATCTCTGTATTTGGTTTGTTTTTTGCTCTGAAATAAATTGTTGGTGTGAGACCGTATATAGACAGGGGGTATGTCTTTCCTAATTATGTTCATGCAACTTGATTTAGCCTCGAGAACTAAAAAATATGTGTCATAGCAAAGGGCCTGAATACGCTTGTCCATGCAAAAGTTTAGGGTCATTTTCAAGAGATTTGTCAGCTGTGGAGGCCACAAACAAGAGGTGATCAGTGAGGTCAGTGTCTCGTTTGTGGTGCCTTGTATCGTTCATGCAGCCCTGGAAACTGACAGCACCGATATGTATGTATGTGTATATTTGTGCTGTTGGTTTCCAGATCACAAACAGCAATCTACACTCACCAGCCACGCTGCAGGGTGGTCAGGGATCTAGCTAACTGGTCCTCACACTAACAGTATCTTTAGGACCCACCTCCATCTTCTGTCAATCATTCTGAAGGAGGCAGCAGCCTGAAGTTATAGTAGCAGCTGGAGGACCAGAGAACCAGATGCCAGTTCACAAGCAGTATGGCTGGTAAGTATTGTTTTCTATGGAATCCCAGCCAAACTCTGTATACACTCCAGCCGAGATTCCATGCAGCCGCACAGAAAACTGACAGTGCAGGCAATGTAAAGTCCAGCTCTGGCCGGACTTTAAATTGTCTGCAATGGCTAACTGGAAAGTGGGCACACTTGTATGTGCCCGCATTACAATTAGAAAGAAATGCAGTACCGGCCGGGTTGAACTTCACAAACAGCGGCCGTTCTGTGGCTTGGCGGTGTCACAGAACGGCCGTTGTCATACAATGTGTGAACTAAGCCTAAGGATGCAGATAGTATTGAATTCAGACCCAGAAAGAACCAGATGTTTGGAACTGACTGTTATTTGAACCAGCCAGGTGGTGACAAGGATCAGTTCAAAACAGCAAGAACTCATCTTCCCTGCGGCACTTCCACAGGGCAAAGAAACATTACACATATCATATTGTCAGTCAATTGGCTATCTGTGCTGGGTCCTCTAAAGTAAGAAAAGCTCTTTGTAGCTTGCCAGTTATGGCTCTTGAATGGGGGGCTCCCTCCTTAATTAAGTCAGAATTCACCTGGAGGGTATGTGGCTGGATTCAGATGCATTTCGGTCAGTAATTTTGACTCACTCCTGGCTACGGATAAAAATACTGATCAAAAGACTTTATGGAAATCCCTTTGGTTTTCTAAGCCAGGAAAGCCCTTGTAATTAGCAACAATAAAATGGGTTCACAGTGCGTCTTTTTCATCCATTTTTGCAAAAAAAGGATGAAAAAACGGATGGAAAATGGATGCATTTGTGTGCATCTGTTTTGATCCGATTTTCTATTGACTTCAACTGAAAAAAGAAAAAAAAAAAAGGATCAAAACACATCCTTTTTTTTAACATACATAAAATTAAGGTCATCGAAGGCTGGGTTCACTCTACGCTTTTGCCATCTGTTTTTGTCATGCAGTTTTGCAAAAAACTGATGAAAAACGGATTAAAAAAACGGATGCAATCGTGTGCATCCATTTTGTTCCTTTTTTTCATTGACTTCCATTATGAGGTTGACTACGTTTGAAAAAACTGATCCGTTTTGATCCATTATTTTTATAGTGGAAGTCAATGGAAAAACTGATGCACACAATTGCATCCATTTTTTTCATCCATGTTTTGCAAAAAAAAAAAAAAAAAAGGGATGAAAAAAAATGGATTGCAGATACATAGTGTGAACCCAGCCTAAGTTTTTGTGTACCTAAAAAAAAAAACCTCTAGCGTTTTGATCCTTTTTTTATATTGGCAGTCAATGAAAAAACTGATGAAAACAGATGTACACAAATGCGTCTGTCTTTTCATCCGTTTTTTGCAAAAATGGATTGGAAAAAACGTAGCCTAAATGTTGATTCTGGTTAAAAGCTTTGACAGTACAAGAAAAATAATAGACTCTTTACCCTAATCATGGTGTCTCTGGACAGGACTCTCTGCACATAGGTGCCTTATACATTGCAAGTGTCTTTGCGGTAAGTAAAAACCGATGATGAGTCAATGGACGAGCCATATTCTTTTTTTTAATGTATAGCATCTAAAACCGGAATGTAATAAAGTCTCGGATAAAGATGAGAGGTCGTGACTGCAAAGCATAAAAACCAGTAGTACTAAGCCATGCATACCATTATCTGTTCCTCGTCATAAATATGCTACGAAGCCGCTCTCACAAGCGTCTCTAAGGACATAGTATGAGGAGGATCTATAGCAGGAGCTGGTAGATATTGGAAGGACATATTTTACGGTATATGTTTCTAATAGGCGTCAGGGGTGAATACGGTCAGTAATGATTGTACTTCCTTCCTATGTGTGCTTCCTATAATCGTGCATTAATATGTTTTTTTTCTAAATATACCCCCATCTTCCTGGTCTAATTACCGCGTATTCCAGCAGCTAAATATAAATTCTCTCCAGCTCGCCTTGCACTCCTCTCCCCTGAGTCTGTCACTATCCCGGGCTCGGTTGCCGTGGTAACCGTGTCTTTTCACACATCCCCCCCCCTGCTGTCACGTATAATTTGGAAGTGTTTTTTTCTTTGTTACATTTACTTTACTAAACTTCCAATCAATAGCACAAGCTTCGATGTCCTGCTGGTTGTGACCAATAAAACATGGCCTCCTACATAATGCTGCCTATACGTTCAGCAGGAACCTGTCCGTTGTATATGTGTTACTGTCATATTGACCACTGTGTGATAACCTCATGTATTAGAGGGAACAGGGGGAGGGTGATCACTTATGTTTAATATAAGACCGGTTGTAATTGCGATTGTAACTAACAACTATCGTTCCGTGTATTATGGGAAATGATTTTAGGTCGCTCCCAAAAGTGCTTGTTTGCAACCGTTCATCCTTAATCACCTTACAGGCTCATTTTACACGTACAGGTAAATCGCTTAAGCGCTCATTTAGCGAACGTCAAGTGACAATTTTGTTCTTTTAATTTATAGACGTTTAGAGGAAAAGATCCTTAACCCTTTGAGGACCAGGCCCAAAATCTCCCAGTGGACCGCGCAAATTTTGATCTTAGTGTTTTCGTTTTTCCCTCCTCCCCTTCTAAGAGCTCTAGCACTTTCATTTTTCTATCTACAGCGCCATGTAATGGCTTATTTGTTACAGGAATAGTTGTACTGTCTAATGACATCTTTCATTCTACCATACCATGTATGATGGAATCCCAAATATATTATTTATGAAGATATAAATAGGTGAAATCGTAAAAAAGGATGCACTATGGTAACGTTTGGGGGGTTCCTGTGTCTACGTAATGCACTATATGGTAAAAGCGACATGATACTATTACTCTTTAGGTCAGTCCGAACACAACCATATGCAGGTTACACAGATTCTCTAATGTTATATGTATATATATTTTTTTAATGAAATATTTTTGGGGGGCAATTAGTTATTAACAAAATAGGCCTATTGTGACACTTATAACGGTTTTATTTTTTCACCTACGGGGCTGTATGGGGCCTCATTTTTTCCGCCATGATCTCGAGTTTCTATTAATACCATATTTGTGAAGATCGGACGTTTTGATCACTTTTTATATATTTATTTTCTTATATATGATGTAACATCAAATCGGTAATCCGCGCACTTTTTTCCCTCTTTTCGTTTATGCTGTTCGCAATGACGCTTGTTATATTTTAATAGATCGGACAATTACGCACGCTAGGGTATATTATATGTTTATTTATTTATTTTTGTATGTTTTATTTATATAATGGGAAAGGGGGTGATTTAAACTTTTATTGGGGGAGGGGCTTTGGGGTAGTGTATTGGTGTTTTTAACTTTTTTTTTTTTTTACACATTTGAAGTCCCTTTGGGGGACTTTTACATACAGTTGTTTGATTACATACACTGATCATTGCTATGCCATAGGCATAGCATTGATCAGTGTGATAGGCGATCTGCTCATTGAGCCTGCCTGTGCAGGCTCAGTGAGCAGATCGCCAATCAGACCGCACGGAGGCAGATCAGAGACCCCCATCGGTCCGACACAGCGTTAGGGACCCCCACAGTCACACTGCGGGGGTCCCAATCGGTAAGTGACAGGGGACTCCCCCTGTCACTTACACTTTAATGCCGCGGCCGCGATCAGCGTTTAAGGAGTTAATGACACGCAGCAGCGCGATTGCTGCAGACTGTCATTAACCTCTTAAGGACATAGGACGTACCGGTACGTCCTATGTCCTCACTTGCACTTCAAAGCGGGGCCGCGCGGCGGCCCCGCTTTGAAGTGCCGCGATCCCGGGTGCCGCGTGTAGCCCGGGACCGCCGCTATTAGCGGGCACGGTCTGATCGCCGTGCCCGCTAATTAGCTAATCGGAGGCAGCTGTCAAAGTTGACAGCTGCCTCCGATTACCGGAGGCAACGTTTCCCTGGTGTCTAGTGGGAGAGATCGCTCCTCCGGGACCTTGTCCCGGAGGAGCGATCTCCGTTACTGATGCCGGCCGGGGACGCGTCCAAGATGGCGCCGTCCTCGGCTCGGCACTCGTTTGTATTCGGCTGCAGCAGCCGAAAGCAAACGAGTGCCGATCTCATGGATCTCTGCAGCATATCTATGCTGCAGAGATCTCAATGAGAGATCACAGTGTATATACTAGAAGTCCCCCAGGGGGGCTTCTAGTATATGTGTAAAAAAAAAAAAAAAAGTGTTGTTAATAGTAAAAAGCCCCCTCCCCTAATAAAAGTCTGAATCACCCCCCTTTTCCCAGGTTTTAAATAAAAGTAAACAAATAAATAAATAAATAAACATGTTTGCTATCGCCGCGTGCGTAATCGCCCGAACTATTAATTAATCACATTCCTGATCTCGTACGGTAAACGGCGTCAGCGCGAAAAAATCCCAAAGTGCAAAATTGCGCATTTTTGGTCGCATCAAATCCAGAAAAAATGTAATAAAAAGCGATCAAAAAGACGTATATGGGCAATCAAGGTACCGATAGAAAGATCACATCATGGCGCAAAAAATGACACCTTACACAGCCCCATAGACCAAAGGATAAAAGTGCTATAACCCTGGGAATGGAGCGATTTTAAGGAACGTATATTGGTTAACAACGGTTTGAATTTTTTACAGGCCATCAGATACAATATAAGTTATACATGTTATATATCGTTTTAATCGTAACGACTTGAGGAACATGCATAACAAGTCAGTTTTACCCCAGGGTGAATGGCGTAAAAACACATTTCCCCCAAATAAAAGAAATGCGTTTTTTTTTTCAATTTCACCACACTTCGAATTTTTTTCTGGTTTCGCAGTGTACTTTATGCAAAAATTCAGCCTGTAATTGCAAAGTACAATTAGTGACGCAAAAAATAAGGGCTCATGTGGGTTTCTAGGTGGAAAAATGCAAGTGCTATGACCTTTTAAACAAAAGGAGGAAAAACCGAAAACGTAAAAACGAAAATGGGCCATGTCCTTAAAGGGTTAATGGTAGTGAGCAGCCGGCCCCCACCTCCTATGAAGCGCGCTCCGCTCCGGAACGCACTTCATAGCAGGAGAAACACCCAGGACGTACAGTTACGTCCAGGGTCGTCTGGTGACAGACTTCCATGGCGTAACTGTACGTCCAGGGTCGTCTAGGGGTTAAAAAGGTTTCCTAAATTTTTTTCTTATTGGAAATGTGAATAATTTGTAATCTGTCTCTTTCCCTGAATGGTTTTCTCTAACCTTTTTTTGCCTCTGTGCCCCTGGTCATCCTGCTTTTTGGATTTGTGTTTGTTTACATAAAGAACTTCCAGGTCACAGGGGTCAGCAGTGACATCACAGCTCTTCATGCCTATAGCTCCACCCCCTCCTCTCTGAATATAGCTCCGCCCACTTTACCTATAGGCAGGAAATGTCTGTATTACTACAAGTGTCCCTTGAGCAGCATGGTGGCTCAGTGTCTGCCATTTACTTATATTATCAAATAAACTAGTTTTTTCACTCTTTTCTGTTGTAGTATTACAAACCACAGCACACCTGTACATGTTAGGAGTTGTTGTCCTGGATTACACATACACTACAGTATCAATACTACAGGTGGGTGGGGTTTCTATGAGGCAGCATTCTGCCGCAGGTTTACCTCAGCAACAAATAGATGGAATGGTGTCTGCCATGAGGTGAAGCAGCATCTGTCCTCTCTATATTACACACAGCAGCAGCACTGCCCTAACAATGTACATCTTTACACTACAATAGTAACAATATAGATTTAGCAAAGCCTGTGTAGGGGAGCAATTACCCATAGTGACCAATCAGATTGCTTCTTGTATTTTTAAAAAGGCCTTGAAAAATGAAAGCTAGAATCTAACTGGTTGCTTTGGGCGACTGCTTCCCTGTTCCTCTGCATAAGTTTTGATAAGTCACCCCCATAGTTTCTTTATTTTCTGTTGATAGCTCTAACCTATGCTGCAGTGCTGTACAGAGATTGTAGTCTGCCATGCTCTCCTTACTGCTGCAGTTTCTTCTAGGCTCAGATGTCAGTTAGATGTTAGGGGTGGGGCTGAAGAAATGTGGATGCATAACCCCGCCCACCTGATGACTCACTGTTCCCTCACTGGCAGGAACAGGAAACAGAAAGGGAACGTGACATCACAGGAAGTAAAGAAAACACAGGCAGAGAACACAGTAAGCGCTCTAAATAAAAAATAGAAGTGTATATAGAATATGCAACACCCACAGAAATCAATGCAATGCCAGTTTATTAAAATATCCCGGACAACTCCTTTAAGAAAAGTTGTTAATGCGATCGTAAGTAAAGTGGCAATTGCGTTCCTATTGATACTGTAAACGATTAACAATGATTTTGAGGTCACCTCAAAAGATGCAATCGACAACATACAAATGAATTTTCGTTCATTGTTTGCCTCATTGACACCAGAAAATTATGGCTTAAATTCGAACAATTTAACGAATAATTGCTCCTGTATAAAAGGCCCTTTACCTACGTGACCTCAACCCCTAATTTTGATATCCTGTCTGACCAATTAGTTATAATTATGTGTAAAACTGCTCTCGGACCCTGTTGGGTCCAAGGTAACTGTACGTTATTATTGCTGGACCTGCAGGGTTCTGCTTTCTAATTTATACTTAAGTTCCCCATACAAATTACTTTCTGCTTCATTTATTTACCTTATTACTTTGTTTTCCGATGTTTCTATTATACTTGAAATCTTACAATAAACCTAAAGGTCAACTCCTTAAGTTTTGTTTCTTTAAAAAACAAAACAAAACTAAAGTTATATAACTTTGTAATATTTTAATTACCCTTCTGCCCCCCCCCCTCCTCGACCCCCAATCAACTCCGATTGGCCGAGCAAGCTGTCAGTCATCTGACACTGCCGGACGCAGAAGAAGGAAGTGCAGAAGGAATGAAGATGCCAACCGGAGCTCTGGGAAATTCAAACGGAGTGACGGTAAGTATAAAAAATGTCTTCTTTTTTTTTTTTTTTTTTTTGTATAGTCGCCGGAGTTGTCTTTTAATTTATTTGTTCTTTTTCCCTTTATTTCCACCCATAGGACTGCACATATTTATTTTCCCCACAGATGGGCTCACATAGGATTTGCTTCCAGACTGTACTTTATGTCTGAACAGACTGTAATCCTGCAAATTATATGCCTAGTCACAGCGCTCACGCAGCCATGTGTCACTTACTATATCATATTTGTATTCTTACAATATCAGTTCTAATTCCACAATCTTATTAGTTAGGCTTCTGGCATTAGTGTAGAGTACATGCACTTTATGGGTTTTTCATATCTTCTTTCCTCTTACACTCCGCTCCCTCTGCTTCACCTTCAGGGTTATTAATAAGTTCCCGCTCACTATCTTACACCCCCCCCCCACTCCCTAGTTTTAACACTCCTGCAACCTTCTAGTAATCTTCTCCCTTCCTCTACATTGGGATGCAGATAATCCCTACCACCCTAGAACTGGCAGCTAACTGAGAACACAGCCTAGATCTCCATGAACCCAAGATCCTCTGTTCTACACCAGTTTTTGAGCCACCAAATTGTTGGATCGTGCCCCATCCAGTTGGTTCCCCATCCCTGTTCTAGATCATGGATCTCCAAACTGCAGCCCTCCAGCTGTTGCAATACTACATTTCCCATCATGCCTGGACAGTCAAATCCAAAGCTTTAGCTGTTTGGGCATGATGGGAATTGTGGTTTTGCAACAGCTGGAGGGCCGTAGTTTGGAGACCCATATTCTAGATGGATCCCAATGTTGCTAGTTGCTCACTTAGATCCAGGATCTTAATTGCTAAATGCACAACACGCAGACCTATTGCACAGCAATATGCACCCCTAAGAAGGTGTTCAAGGACTCCATGCGTTGTATGAGCTGTACATTGAATAGCACTGTTTAAGCTTAACTCGGGCGAACGAGCTAGAAGAAGTATTTTACGCGCCAGCTCACATCGACATCCATCCAGGCAGCTCCGCTTTAAATCTATGGGGTTGCCTGAACAGAGATGATTGACAGCGGGGAAGTGCATCACGCTGCCACACGCCGCTCAGTGGGGGTCTCTTTTTGACAGGTACTCTTTATTATTCTGTTCACTGTCATAGCTCAGCACAGCAGGGGACCTTGCAGAAAAGAAGCAAGAACGTCTTATGAAACACCTTGGCAAATCAACAAGGACATCCCCAGTGTAGGAGCAGAGAATTTGGCATTCTGGTGACCTCTTCAAAGCCATCGTAGCAGTACTGCACTCCCTACTCTTATTTTATGGCATTTACAATAAAGAGCAGTGGCTTACCCCCACGCATTGAATGACATTGGCGGCTGAGTTTTTTTCTTCCAGGTTCAGGTAACGTTAGATACAGTTATGTAGGCATATAATTCTAGTGAGCAGCTAGTGTGGGAGCACAAAGTTCCCGGCAGTCTAATAGAGCACATGTTTTATCCATGAGGATAGCACATATAGCTTAAAGTGATTCTGTACCCCCCCCCCCCCCCCCCCCCCACCACCACCACCCCCCACCCTCAAAACCACTTGTACCTTTGGATAGCTGCTTTTAATCCAAGATTTGTCCTGAGGTCCGTTCGGCAGGTGATGCAGTTATTGTCCTAAAAAACAACTTTTAAACTTGAAGCCCTGTGTCAAATTGGCATGGCCTAGAGTACCCATGCCCTAAGCCTACACCACCTCTCTGTCCCTCCTCCCCACCCTCTTCATCATAAAGAATGCCCCTGGGTAGGATTTCTCCTATTCATCACCTGTGGGAACACTGCACAGGTGTTGGATCATTAAGGCACCTGTGCAATGTTCAGACAGGTGATAAATAGGAGAAATGCTGCCCAGTGGCCTTCCTTAACATGAGGAGGGACGGAGAGGTGGTGCAAGCCTAGGGCATAGACACTAAACCAGGCCAGGGCTGCAAGTTTAAAAGTTGTTTTAAGGACAATAACTGCATCACCTGCCGAACCGACCCCAGGACAGATCTTGGATTAAAAGCAGCTATCTGACGGTACAAGCGCTTTGGGGGGGGTCAGGTTGTGGGTACAGAGTCACTTTAAAACACAGTCATTTATACAATGCTAGTCAAAGCAGACAAACAATACATCATTACAGCTGACCCCTTTCTAAACCACCTGAATCTAAAGTCGCTTAATTTCAAGTCACAGTTACGCTATGTTCAAACAACGTACTATTTTTAAAAAGAACGAACATTATTTTCCATTAAAACAATGGCCGCTCTTTTCCTGCAATGAAATGCATTGAAGTCAATGCAACCGTTGCTCCATTGACTTCAATACATATCATTGCAGCATGAAAAGAACGGCCATTTTTTAATGGAAAACAATGGCCATCTTTTGTTTGGTCGTTTTACTATGTTAATGACTTAATGTATGATTGCCTATGGAACTCCTTTCTGCGAAGTATAAGTCAAGTTCATTTGTCATATTTATAGGAAAATTTTTAAAGAGAACCTGTCACCCCCTCATGCCGGGGCAGAGCCCGGCCGACCCCCCGGTGCAGACCCATATACTTACCGCTTCCACCCGTCATTCTCTATGGCCGTTGGACTCATCTCTGGTGAGCACATGCGTGGCTTCGGGCGGGGATTTCTCGGCGGCTGGGCGGGCTTTGGGACCGGGACTTTGTGGAAGCGGTAAGTATATGGGTCTGCATCGGGGGGTCGGACAGGCTCTGCCCCGGCACGGGGGGGTGACAGGTTCCCTTTAATAAATATAGTAAAAGGATGAACACTGAGGCCGTTCTTTTCAAAAATAGTACATTGTGTGAACATAGCCTTAAGAAAAAAAAGCACACTTTAGAACCGAGCACCCTCGCAGGCTTGCACGCTTGCTTTCTCAGATAGCTTTTAGGCTGGCTTCACACTACTTCAACATCTTGGAAAACGCCAATAAAAATACCATGGCGTTTGTTTTTTTTTAGCTTGTTTTTTCTTTTGCAAAAAGACCAGCGGCCAAATGTCGGCTGGAGGTCAATGGAAGTTCATGATCTGCTTTACTCACATGGCATTTTTGGGAGGGTGCCGCTTTTCTCTCCTTTCTGACGTTTTTGAGGCTCTGTGGCGGTTTTTTCTTCCATAGACTTCAATAGGATTGTTTTGTTTGTCTTAAAAACCACCATTGCTGTGTGTATGCTGTTTTTTTTCTGGCATTTTGTCATCTTTTATGGTCCAGCAGCTAGGTCATGTGATGGCAAAGGAAAAAAAAAAGGTCGGCACACAAAAACGCCTAAACCACAAAAAAGATCATTCACACATAGTAAAAAAAAACGGCAGAAAAAACACAAATGCTTAAAAAAAACCAAATTGCTAATATTTCTGGCAATTTTTTGTATGCTGCAATAAACACACACACAAAGGATGTGTGAGGATACCCTTAAAGCATTATTTTCTCGATAGCTTCTGCCGCTAAGGATTCTCAGTTTTATATTCCACGTGAAGTTACGGTTGACAAGAGCAGTAAACGTGTGCAGGAAGAGTTGGAGGCCATCGTATAGGGGACCTGTGGCCTCTGTAAAAGAAATCGATGCTGTCCTCATCCATCCTGCCCTACAGAACAAGGTGCTTTTTTTTTCTAGGCCATCGTGTTCAGTAGCAATACTTCATGTGAGGACGTATTAAAGGGGTTATCCAGTGCTACAAAAACATGGCCGCTTTCCCCCTACTGTTGTCTCCAGTTTGGGTGGGGTTTTGAAACTCAGTTCCATTGAAGTAAATGGAGCTTAATTGCAAACTGCACCTGAACTGGAGACAACAGTAGGGGGAAAAGAGGCCATGTTTTTGTAGCGCTGGATAACCCCTTTAATGATCGCATGTTTATATTTACTTAAAGGGAGTTGTCTCACGAAAAATATTATGAGTATTTTACCAGGATGTAAGAAAACATATTAAATCCATAATAGTTGATTATAAATGCTTTTCCTATTAATCTGCTGGCTACCGCTGATGTGCTGTTCACACTTATAACGGTAATAGAGTGGTTTGGGGCTTATTACCTATGCACCTGGGGTGGAGGGGTCGGTGCTGGTCTTAGTGCATTACTATATCTTACCTCGATTATATTGCAGGAGGCCCTGAAGGAGTAATTTTGCTGGGAAGCGTATAATAGAGATGTGCCTATTAAGTTAGCACAACTCAAACAGGTGAGTGTATGTTCACACACGACCTGCAGTTCACCATATATGAAGCTATTAAAATACCGCACCAGAGGGCGCCACTGTCTCTCTCTTTCTTTTAATGTACTGGGTAGAGAAAAAGAGCAGGACTGGAGTCAGCACTTGGCGGACCTAGGCAAGTGTCCTGACCTCCTGCTCCTGGGGGAGCCCATCTGTGTCTACATGTAAATGTGGTGCTGTGATTGACAGTGAAAAGAGCCACTTGCTCACTCTTGCAGCGCCAGGTAACATTATGCCAGGGCTTACAAGGGGCCGCTGTCTTCTCCTGCGCTACAGTGCACTTGCAGAGTGAGTAGGAAGAGAAGACGCCAGTGGACTGAGTAAGAGCCATGTGAAATGACCTTACACAGGTCACAGAGCAGGCCTAGAAACTTTTCCCATACAAATGAATAGGTTCTTCTAGACTATTGTGCCTATTTTTGAGGAACTTGCGCTAAAGAATAGAAAAAAAATTATTTATTTTAAATGCTGAACATCCTATTTGTTCAATGAGTATATCTTGATCTTCACAACATTTCTTACTGGTTATTCCTTTAGAAATCTTTCCTATGGGTGGTTCACCAGCAGAGCGTCATGGCAATCTGTCATCAGTTTCAAGCTGCAAGAAACACCAATAGCAGGAAACATGGACAGGCTGCCTTCTTACAACCATCTAAGAGTCACTCTCTGTTAGAGAAATGATAGTTTAAAATCAGCTGGGAATATGTATGTGTGTGACTTCAGCAATCTCAGTTGGCCTTTCCTTGCACTGCTGGACTTGATTGATGTAGCAGAGCTCTCCTTGTTCGTGCATAAGGAAAGATTCATCAACCAAATCTGGAGAGACGTTTTACAGTTAAAGGGGTATCGACTGGTTTCAGAAAGTTATATAGATTTGTAATTTACTTCTTTTGAAAAATCTCCAGTCTTCCAGTACCTATCATCTGATGTATGTCCTGCAAGAAGTGGTGTTTTCTTTTCAGTCTGACACAGTGCGCTCTGCTGCCACCTCTCTGTCCATGTCAGGAACTGTCCAGAGCAGTAACAAATCCCCATAGAAAACTTCTCCTGCTCTGGACAGTTCCTGTCTCGGACAAAGGTGGCAGCAGAGAGCACTGTGTCAAGAAAACACCACTTCCTGCAGGACATACAGCAGCTGATAAGTATGGGAAGACCTCAGATTTTAAAATCTGAAGTGAATTATAAATCTATATAACTTTGTGAAATCAGTTGATTTGAAAGAAAAAGATTTTCGCCAAAGTACCCCTTTAATCAAAGAAGCGTGTCCCTGGTTTGGCAGTATTAAACTGATCACAGGTGTGACCTAATGATGAGATAGGAGGCGTGTCTTAGACTACCAAAAAAACCCTATGCCCTCTATAGAGATTACAGCTCTGGGTTTGTAAGGAATATAAACCATGTCATGCTCCCGACTTAATAGTCAATTCAGAGCTGCCTATGTATAAAGAGCAAAGACACCAAAGCAATAATGATTTACATTCGTGAAAGAAGACGGAGAGAGCCCGGCTAAGTATACAGCAACTTTGATGTCCTTCAGATAGAGCTCTCATGATTCGTATAAAATCCTTCACAGCAGAGGGGTTTCTATCATGTAGTCAGGACACTTTGGTGTTGGCTCGCTTCAATTTTCTGTGAACATTTTCGAACAAGAAAAAAATCGACATTTGGATAGTTGTTTCTTAGATACGTATAGATGTAATTATAATTTTGGCTGCATACCATCCTCTACCCTGTTATGTTCCTTTTGTGATAGGGAATTTAAAAGGGTTATCCAGTGCTACAAAAACATGGCCACTTTCTTCCAGAGACAGCACCACTCTTGTCTCCAGTTTGGGTGTAGGTTCTGTAACTCAGCTCCATTGAAGTGAATGGAGCTTAAAGGGGTACTCTGGCCCGGGGCTATATTTAAGCTATGGCCGCGGAGTCCCACCTTGACCGCTGAATGGCTGAGCTGCCTTGAGATGTCACGTCTCATGCGGCAGCTCACACCAGGAAGCGACCGTGGGACTGGTGTACCGGGCGGCGCGATCCGGGCCCCCTGTGCTGGAACCGGGAGAGGTAAGTGACCTCCGCCGTCCATAGCTTAAAAATTCCCCCGGGCTGGAGTACCCCTTTAAAGAGGTTATCCAGCACTACAAAAACATGGCCACTTTTCCCCCTCTCTTGTCTCCAGTTCAGGTGCGGTTTGTAATTAAGCTCCATTTACTTCAATGGAACTGAGTTTGAAACCCCACCCAATCTGGAGACAAGAGCGGGGGGAAAGTGGCCATGTTTTTGTAGCGCTGGATAATGGTATTGTGCCTTTGATACAACAGGGTAGTTTTGGGATAAGTGGGTTAGTAATAAGAGCGAGTTTGAAGGAACATTGTGAAGAGACAGAGGACATGGTTTTGAATCAATGTGTGTCCTTACCTCACATCTAATTTATAAAGAAAAATGCAGGCAGTGAATAGCCTGTGGCATTACTAGTTGCTTGTGGTTTAATATTATGATGTAGCAGGTACCCCGGGGACTGGTTAACAAACAACATAATTCAGTGTCATGATGGAGGCTGTCAGGCCACGTGATACATCTCAACCTTCTTTGGCCCAGTGCAATGCAATATCTGTGTTACACTGCCTTAAAGGGAAGGTGTCATCAGAAAATGACCAATTGTTTAAATCAAGTTTTATGTTAAAAGGGTTATCCAGCGCTAGAAAAACATGGCCTCTTTCTTCCACAGACAACACCACTCTTGTCACCAGTTCAGGTGCCGTTTGCAATTAAGCTCCATTCACTTCAATGGAACTAAGGGTCCATTTACACAGAAAGATTTGACAGATTATCTGCCAAAGATTTGAAGCCAAAGCCAGAAATGGATTTGAAAAGAGGAAAAATCGCAGGCTCTCCTTTATGACCTGATCTCTGTTTATAGTCTGTTTCTGGCTTTGGCTTCAAATCTTTGACAGATAGTCTGTCAGATAATCTTTCTGTGTAAATGGACCCAGGGTGTGTTTACACAGAAAGATTATCTGACAGATTATCTGCCAAAGATTTGAAGCCAAAATCAGGAACAGACTATAAACAGAGATCAGGTCATACATGAAAGCCTGAGATTTCTCCTCTTTTCAAATCCATTCCTGGCTTTGGCTTCAAATCTTTGGCAGATAATCTGTCAGATAATCTTTCTGGGTAAAATGGCCCTTAGTTACAAAACCTGCACCCAAACTGGAGACAAGAGTGGTACTGACTCTGGATAACCCCTTTAAGGCCATGTTCACATTCTGTGAGACCATTGGCCATTGTTTGAAACATTCAGGTGTGCCCGCCCTCCAATTTACCATTGACCACAGTGTAAAGTCTGGCCAGGGGCCATACTCTACACTGTAAACACACCCTGTTTCCTACGGCGGCAGCATCATGTGACACCAGTAGATAGAGGAGACAATAGCAGCTCCTTGTGGAATGACCTCTGCAAAGGTCACAGAGTGTGCTCAGTAATGTTTTACATTCATTCTAAGGGAAAAGAATCTGTCTATTGTCATCTAAGTCCATGAAGCTTGCTGTAAAGCATGTTACTAAATGCTGTTAAAAAACAGCTCAGGCAAGATGGCCGCCCCCATAACAATGAACAAAAAGATAAAATAGAAACAGAATAGAAAAGAAGAACATGTTTTAGTATTAGACTCTATTCAGTAAAATAAATTATAAGCAACATATTCCCTTTAAGTGACAAAGGGGTCTTTGATCCCAGATGCAACTACTAATTCTGCCCCACCTACAGTTATGCCCTGGCTCCTGTAGTACACCGCCCGATATTCCGGATAAGCTCAGTAAACAATCGCTGATCTATCAAATTGGCGCTTGTTTATTGAGCCCTTTACACAGCTTGATAATCTTGCAGCAAGGGATATAAATATATTTGTTAGAGATTTTCATGCAGCCTTTGCCTTAGTGTAAAATAACAAACGTTATACATACCTCTCCGCAGTCCCCGTTGTTCTTCTCACTTCTGCATGTTCCCAGCAGCCACCGCTGGAACTTCTGAGCCGGTCTCTGAAGTTACAGGCCATTCAGCCAATCACTGGCCGAGACAGGACAGTGCAGCAGCCATTGATTGGCTGAGCAACCTGTCACTTCACAGACCAACTCAGAGGTTCTAGCACGGCTGCAAGGAGCGGGCAGAACACCGGGGAGTGGGGACAGGTATGTAAAAAGTTTTTTTGGTTTTCAGCCAACGGTATTACATGGTCGGTCAGTGATTTTCCAACATGTTGAAAGACAACTGATGATCATGATCATTTCTTCGGCTGATTGTTGTCTTTATTATACGGAGCGATAATGACATTTATCTAAAGAAAAGCAGTCTGTGTTCCTGTAAACAATCTAGTCAGTTGACGAGGAACACCTAGCAGAATTTTAAAGGGTTTTTCCTACTAATAGCTCTCCGCAGGACAGGTGCCTGACTGCTGGGACATCCACCAATCCCAATTAGAGCGGTGGTTGGACATGCAAACTGCTGCTCTATACCACTCGTAACTTTCAGAACCATCTCGTAACTTTCCTATTTATATCTTTGTTGTGCAAAATGAAAAAAATGTTAACAGTTTTGTACATGTACAACAGTTTTGTACATACATTTGTAAAATATTTGCCATGTCTACAAAAAGTGAGCCTTGGGCCAGATTATGTCACCCTATAACCTTGATGTCTTTGGACACCACATACAGTCAGTTATACTGGACATACATATTAAATAGCTAAACACTCATTTAGTATTTAGTTAATCGCTAACCCCCCCCCCCCCCCCCAAACTACCCATAAACATGCATTTTTTTGGATCAGCCCAACATATTTATCTCAATGGATTCAGATGAACAAGCTACTGGGCAACTGCAGAAGTTGGTTGAAAGTTCTGCTAGATGCTTAGGTGTTGGTTGATCCATTCAAAATTAATGGGGGTCTTCACACTTTTATCTAGGGCAGTGTCGGACTGGGGTATCTGGGGCCCTTCAGAGGAGATCCTGGGGGCCCACCAATGAAGAACCAGTGAGAAATTACATGTCAGTCAGTGTTTGTGCAGGTTCTAACGTGGGGGGCCCACAGGATTCTTCGGTCCTCTGGTGCGCCAGTCGGACACTGATCTAGGGGGTATATTTGGCTTAAGACATCCCAGAGGGAGGATTACTTCAAACCTTGCTTTACTTTACTCTGCTTTACTTCTCTAGATGCAGAAAGACTTTTTCAATCCATAATGCATAGATGCAGTTTCATTCACAATTAGTGGCACAGATGGCAAAACATGGGATCAGTCTGGGCACAAACAGCTGATACTACAAATGATAGTGGAGTCATTCAGTTTTTGTCTGAACGTTCACATGTACAGCAGCTCCATGGTCTGAATACAGTCATAGGATGTAATATAAGACTGCAGCAATCCAGTATCACAGTCATTTGGAGGTGAGTGAGCTTGTGCTATAATCCATAAATATGGGGAAAGGGTAGTGAGTTACGGTAATCATAGAGATAAGAACTAACCCCCTATAGTCAAATACATCATTCGGTAATTATATATTAAATATTTACACTAGACTACAATAAACAAATTATTTCCTAATAAAATTATTGGTCTATTTCAGTTTACTTACCGATGATGATGATAATAATAATAATAATAATAATAATAATAATAATAATAATAATAATAATAATAATAATAATATTAGGAGGAAGAAGAAGAAGAAAAGAAGAAGAAGAATCCGTAACTTACCCAACAGGGACCCAATGAAAATGATAACTTGGACGCTAGTGGTAAAATGTCTGTAGCTCAGGCCATCGCTGTTGCTGCGGTTGCTCCACAGGACTTGTGAGTGAGATACATTCCTGATTTCAAAGGCTCCAGCCTGGAAGAAGCCAATTTCGCTCCGGTTTCTGAAGATCAGGCTGCCATTATAACCCATGGCCATTCTTCTGTCACCTACTGCATTTGCAGCGTTGATTCTCCTGTAGCTGATGGTCTAGAAATCAGGGGTCTGAAGCCCACTGTAACTCTGTAGGTTCCCTGGCTCTGTGTGCCCATCTCACAATCATCTCCTGACATGTCCACCTAGAATGCATCTTCGCTTTAGCCTGTCTGGCTCTTGGCATGGCAGGGAGAACACAAGCCTCTTTCTCTGCTCTTCACCCCCAGCAAACATCTCCAATACAAGACCATGTCAGACGCCTGTGAAAAAGGAGGGGGGGGGAGTGAGCTGACCCTGAATCTCATTGCTTCTCTGGCCCCTCTCGGTGAATCTCCAGCACAGCTCTCCACCTCTCGCTCTTCTTTTTGGCGTCTGTGATACTGATCGGAAAAGAGGAAAAAAGCCGAATCAGTGACAAAGACCGATCCTCGGGAACAAAGGCAGGGAATCCTAGGAATCCTTAAGATGAGATGTCTCTCTCTCCACCTAGACAAGCAAGGCAGCGATCACATGAGCAGGCAGGCACACAGGGTAGGCAGACTGCCTACATCTACTCACCAGCATAGAGGCTTCCATTCCACATTTTTCTTTTGCCTTCTATGATGCGGAGGCTACAATCCCAAAATGCCTTGGGAATCACGAGAAATCCGATGTGTCAGACATATACCAGGAGAAAGCAGATTCATTTACTAATACAAGGTTGTACATTAGCTTTATATATCTGCCTACATCGACATGTTATACGAACAGCGGATGTTTATGAGGATCACCCCCGATCAGACAAATTATCTTATTTTGTATCATTCAGCTACGTCACCAGCTTATGGTTAGGTTCACACTATGTACAAACGAGGACCGTCAGTGAGCAAATAACGTCCGATATTTCAAAAATTATAAAAGTTCAATCTCGGCACTCACCATAATGCTTCATCATTTTTATTGTGGAAAAAAGTCCATGACAAAATACAACGGCAACAGGACGTTTCTGCGTCAAGCCTTCCTCAACTGTCTCAACTGAGACAGTTGAGGAAGGCTTGACACCAAAACGTCCTGTTGCCTCTCTGAAGACAAGAGAGGGGGAAAAGTGGCCATGTTTTTGTAGCACTGGATAACCCCTTTATTTCTCCTGTGCAAAGTGTCAAAGAGGCTTTCCCAAGCCTCTGAATTGCTGCTAGCTGGTATGCCTCCTCCTTCTCTCCCCCTCCATAGACATGTTTTGCTTGTAACTCAATCTTTTACCAAGAATTATGCCAAGCTGATTTTTGGAAGAAGCAAGATGCACGATAACAAGGAAAGGATACATCTTTGTCTGATAAGTGGTCCAAACCATGGAAACCGCAGTTTCCAAATGTAAAATAATGAACTTGGGGAGGAGGAATCTGAGTATCATATCGATGGTTCTGTGTTGGCAAAGACTTCAGAAGAGAAGGATTCAGTGGTAGTGATTTCTTACAGCCTTAAAATGAGTCACCAGTGCAGTCAGGCGGTAGGGAAAGCAAATCATATGCTGGGCTGTATAGCTAGAGGTATAACCAGTAGGAAGAGGTGGATTGCGATCCTGCTGTATAGAGCTCTAGTGACAACACATCTGGAATACTGTATTCCGTTCTGGAGAACTCACCTAAAAACTGGTTTCAGAAACTTATATACATTTTTAAATTTCTTCCATTTAAAAATCTCAAGTCTTCCAGAACTTATCAGCTGCTGTATGTCCTGCAGGAAGTGGTGTATTTTTCCAGTGTGACACAGTGCTCTCTGCTGCCACCTCTGTTCAGGAACTGTCCAGATCAGTAGCAAATTCCTATAGAAAACCTCTTCTGCTCTGGACAGTTCCTCACATGGACAGAGGTGGCAGCAGAGAGGACTGTGTCAGACTGAAACGAAAAACACCATTTCCTGGAGGACATACAGCAGCTGATAAGTATGGGAAGACTTGAGATTTTTTAAATAGAAGTAAATTACAAATCTATATAACATTCTGAAACCAGTTGATTTGAAAGAAAAAGCTTTTCACCAGAGTTTTTTTCCAATTACAATGATAGACTTTTTCCTAATACACTGTGTTGTTGTTTTTTTAATGAAACTTTTACCATACAGCCATATCTTTAAAACCACAAGTAGGAGAGGAGACATGGTGAATTGTGAAGTATATATATAAAAATTCACACAATTCACAAGAACAAAAGAAACTCAGTGTGTAAGGAATAGGCTGATACTAGTTGGTGTCGATAAGAATATCTTCTGACAAAATAAGGATTCAGCAGAGAAAAACACATAAAACAACCATAAATACTGATGTAAACCTACAAGTAGACAGGACAAAAGAGACAAGATGGGAGGGTGCTGTAATAAAGTGCTCTGTGGAAAATGTTCTATATCCCAGAGGGAGATGGAATCAATAAGGCTGTAGAGCATTCTCTCGCCTGAGATAGAATTCGACCCAAAACAACCAGACATACTGAAACAGTGGGAGCCTATTATTCATTATAGCCATAAGAGAGTCCGTATTTAATACTTCTACACCACGTGAGCAAAGCTCCAGTTAGGTAGGAGGCAATTGTTGCTTCCATTTTGCGTCAATAAGAGTGAAAATACACAATTGGGTTGCATTGCAGTTTTCAATAATTCAATGATTTACTATCGGAAACTGATGGGCTGCAGTTAAAAACTACAATAAAACCTGATTGTGTGTTTTCACCCTTGGGCATCTGGCCACTGTGAGGATATGAAGTAGTAACTTAAAGCGAATGTACCATATCATAAGTGAAATTTAGTTTTTTGTTTTTTTTTAGTATAAAATCCCCATAGAAAACCTCTCCTGCTGTGGATAGTTCCTGAAATGGACAGAGGTGGCAGCAGGGAGCAAACACTTAAAAGAATACACAACACTTCCGGTGCAGAAACCCGCTGACACAATCCATTTTTCAAAGCACTGTTCGGTTTCCACACTCGGCACCGGCCCGCTCTATGCACTGATAGTGAGCCCCTCGCCTCCATTAGAATCAAGCCTGTCCGCGCCACAGAGGAAAGGATATTGTCACCAGAATCTCTGCCCCAGAAGCTGTGTATTCTTTCCAGTCTTTACTACCTGCTGCCACCTCTGTCCATGTCAGGAACTGTCCAGACTAGGAGAGGTTTTCTTTGAGAATTTTATACTACTCTGGATAATTCCTGCCATGGACAATGGTGGCAGCAGAGAGCACTGTGTCAGACTGAAAAGAATACACCACTTCCTGCAGGACATACAGCAGCTGATAAGTACTGGAAGACTTAAGATTTTTTTTAAATAGAAGTAAATTTTAAACCTATATAACTTTGAAAGGGGAAAAAAAATCCTTTACGGGGTACTAATTTTCAAATTAACTGGTACCAGAAAGTTATACAGATTTACTTCTTTAATTCTATCTAAAAGACTCAAGTCTTCCAGGAATTATCAGCTGCTGTATGTCCTACAGGAAGTGGTGTATTCTTTTCAGTCTGACCAAGTGCTCTCTGCTGCCACCTCTGTCTGTGAGCAGGTTTTTTATGGGAATTTGCTCCTGCTCTGGACAGTTCCTAACATGGACACAGGTGGCAGCAGAGAGCACTGTGTCAGACTGGAAAGAATTCACTTCCGGCAGGACATACAGCAGCTGATAAGTACTGGAAGACTTGAGTCTTTTAAATAGAAGTAATTTTTTTTTTTTTGTCTTTGGAGTAACCCTTTAAACACTGTTTTCAGTATTTTAGTTGGGTCTACATAGAATTAGCAAAAAATGTGGTTACAAAGGTATAGCTCTATGAGGATCTTTATGAGGGTCTGGGCCTCTCCCATGGCTCAAATTAGGGACAAGTGCGGGATCGTACCCTCTGATGCTCCCACAATACCAGCAAACAAAGGCGTGGCTGGATTGCCACTATGTAATGCAGGTATATGATACCAGAACATAAGGGGGGAGATTTATGAAACATGGTGTAAAGTGAAACTGGCTCAGTTGCCCCTAGCAACCAATCAGATTCCACCTTTCATTTTCCAAAGAGTCTGTGAGGAATGAGAAGTGGAATCTGATTGGTTGCTAGGGGCAACTGAGCCAGGGTCACTTTACTCCATGTTTCATAAATCTCCCCCAAGAAGTTTGTATTGTTTTTTTTTGTACGTGAAACAAACAGAAGTTTTGGCTGCTCTGTTCCATTATAGGCCAAGGTATCTTGGAGAGTTTAGCTCCCAAATTTTTTTTCCCAAAATTTTTTTCAGTAAATTCTGGTATAAACAGAAGCCAAAATGTGGGTGTGGACAGGGCCCAATAATACTGCTAATTCTATAACAATCTAGCATCTAGCAATCTTGCTATGATCTCTATAGTGAACAGCACTGAGGAAATTGACGTCATGTGTAATTCTGTGAATGTGCTGTGTAATGGTGGCCTGTATATGGATAGGTTGCTTGTTGGCAATGGCAGACGCACCCTTTGGGTGACACATACATTTCTGCATGTTGTTGTGGAGATCTCAATGAGTCACTCAAGTTTATTGCAAGTGCTGACGCATCCAGTCCAGTGATGGGGAGAAGGAACTTTCTATTCATCTGCTTATGGGCTACAAATATCTTTACCGATGAGGTCGGTCTGTATATGATTTGCACATCCGCCATTTTGTATATGGCAGTGCAGTCTATCTGAGCCGCTACAGGAGATGAGAGAATTAAGACTATAGGGTCTCTGGGTCTTATCACACCCAGATCGACTCAATAGTGTGGTCACACTCATGGCAAGTAATTTACATTAAAGGGTATCTCTTCCGTGATTGTGTTGCCATGGATACGTCCAATGCCGGCCAAGTTCCATGCATGAGTCCAGGGACATATCCATCGCAACCCACTCTTCCAGCAGCACACCAATCGGAAGAGATCAGCTTTGTGACAGGTACCCTTTAAGCCAATGTAGAAGCAGAATATGTATGTATGGTAACAATGGGGGAGATTTATCAAACATGGTGTAAAGTGAAACTGGCCCAGTCGCCCCTAGCAACCAATCAGATTCCACCTTTCATTTTCCAAAGAGTCTGTGAGGAATGAAAGGTGGAATCTGATTGGTTGCTAGGGGCAACTGAGCCAGATTCACTTTACACCATGTTGGATACATATCCCCCAATGTTCCTATACAACTGTGGAGATGGGGATGTCAGGTTTTTGACGGGTCCTTAAGGGGGTACAGGGAGGGGTAAATAGTCCTACAATCCAAAAGTCCCCCTCCAAAAAAATAAGTTGCCTATTTCTTGTATGAGCTGACTTGGGAAACATAGGTAACATGTCAGTTTTACCATAAAAATAACAGCATAAACACAACCCCCCAAAAATACATTTATTTCGGATTTGCAGCGTATTTTATGGAAACAATTACAATTGGTGTTGCAAAAAATAAGGGCTCATGTGGGTCTGTAGGTGAAAAAATGCAAGTGCTATGGCCTTTTAGACACAAGGAGGAAAAAAATAAAAATTGGCCTGGTCCTTAAGGGGTTAAGCAGTTTTGATATTTGGCATTTAGACATGTTATACGTCTGTTGGTGATGAGTAAAGTAGGATCAGGTGCAGCCTGTTCCATAACCGGAGGGTGATATCTACAATCTGAAACTGACACCTATCGCTATCGGAGATTACTATGATGCAGGTTGTTTAAAGTGACTCTGTACCCACAATCTGCCCCCCCCCCCCTAAACTACTTGTATCTTCTTATAACTGCTTTTAATCCAAGATCTGTCCTGGGGTCAGTTCGGCAGGTGATGCAGATATTGTCCTAAAAAAACACTTTTAAACTTGCAGCCCTGTGCCAAATGGGCGTGGCCTAGAGTGTCTGTGCATTAGGCTGGCACAACCTCTCTGTCCCTCCTCCCCGCCCTCTTCATCATTAGGAATGCCCCAGGCAGATTTTCTCCTATTCATCACCTGTGTAAGCACGGCACATGGGCTGGATCATTAAGGCACCTGTGCAGTGTTCACTGCAGAGGAATGGGAAAAATCCTGCCTAATGATAAAGAGGGTGGGGAGGAGGGATGGAGGGGTGGTGCAAGGTTAAGGCACAGATACTCTAGGCCACGGCCGTTTAAAAGTTGGTTTTTTTTTAGGACAATAACTGCATCACCTGCCGAACAGACCCCAGGACAGATCTTGGATTAACCAATAGTATAACCAAATCTTGCTTGTTTACTGAGTTACAATTTCTAAAAATTGTGAGCTCGTGTTACTCATACCAAGTTACTTGTAATCCAAGGTTTCACTGTTTATGAAAATATTTGCTTTTACTTTTTTTTTACATTTTGCATTCAGATATATTAAAAAAAAAACGCGAAATAAGCTGGAAAATATACCGACCTTGCAATGTGCGCTGAGATGCTGTATCTACACTTCACTATAAGATCTGGGGAATAAAGAACCCAGGGCCTTGAAATCTGCTTTTATTCTTAGACTATGGTATTTGCACATGTTCACTCTACAAATATACGTGACATTGACTTTACAACCTTGTGAGTTTTGCTTCTTTTAAAAAACAGAAGTTGCGGCCGTGAAGTTTCTTTATTGTATACGAGGAGTTTGGTCTCTGAGACAGCTGTTATCCATGGATGCATGTTGAATGTTATCCTTGTAGCTTGTTCCAAAAGAAAATTCTAAGACAGGGGGGCAGAAAAAGCAGGTTCCTCGGGTGCAAGACTGCCTCCATCTCACACTAGGAGTCAGACCTGACTAGGAGAAGCCAGAACTGCATCTGCTGAGGACAGCATGCAAGCAGGACAGGTGAGTATGAAATACTACACATAGGGGCATGGTATATTATGCCTAACTAAGTATATTAAATATCATCCAGCGCTACAAAAACATGGCCACTTTTCCCCCTCTCTTGTCTCCAGATTGGGTGGGGTTTTTAAACTCAGTTCCATTGAAGTAAATGGAGCTTAATTGCAAACCACACCTGAACTGGAGACAAGAGAGGGGGGAAAGTGGCTATGTTTTTGTAGCGCTGGATAACCCCTTTAAGGGACAATTTTCTGCCCATTTTGTCTTTTAGAGAGACGCTTGATGGACGGCACAGCTCCCTGGCACATCCCAGAACATCTACTGGTAAGTATTACTGGTACACACCGCAGAAAGGACAGCGGAGAGGGACACTGATCATGGGGGGGAGACTGGTCATTTTAGGGGCCATGTAACTAGGTGATGTTTATAAGACTGATCTGTACAGGACACAGATGACATTAGTGATGGCGGCCAAGGACATCTGTGAGAAAAAGTGTAATCTCCAAGACACAGCAGCCAATAACCTGTAGTGTTATATGGCCGCCATTCAGATCATACACAGCTCTCTAATCTGTTCCATAGAGTAATATGGGGGTGTCTGCAGCCTCCTCAGTGATAGATTGTGCTGCTCTATACAGACTGGATATTACAAAGTATAGGGGGAGTTATCAAGTAGCCTAACAGTAACAATGTCCTTGGTTGCCCTTAGCAACCAATCACAGCTCAGCTTTATTTTTACCAAAGCTCATGAAAGCTTGAAAGCTGAGCTGTGATTGGTTGCTATGGTCAACAGAGGACACTCCTACTGTAAGACTGCATGATAAATGTCCATCATCCCAATATGTGCCAATAATGTGTAGAGGCCTGGGGCGGCCTTGGCTGGGAAGGGCGCCAGAAGGGCCCGTGTTAGGGGGCTGAGGAGGTCCTGGGAAGGGTGCTGGGAGAGTCCACATTAGGGGGCCGGGGCGGGCCTGGGCTGGCAAGAGCACCGTGAGGGTCTGCATTAGGGGGCTGAGGTGAACCTAGGCTGGCAAAGGCGCCAGGGGGGTCCGCGTTAGGGGGCTTCCCTGGGCTGGGAATGGCGCCGGAAGGGTTCGCTTTAGGGGGCTGGGGCGGGCCTGGGCTGGGCAGGGCACGGGAGGGCCTGCATTAGGGGCCTGGGCTTAAAATGGTGCTAAGGATAGTCTGCATTATAGCAAAGGACAGGATGGGTAATCGGGTTAGGGTGGAGGGGCTCCCTCATGGTGCCTTCACCTTGACGTGGTGAGGGAGCTTGCGTGCCTTGGTGATCCAATGAGCTAAGCTGGTGGGAGTAATACTCCTGGCGGGGTCACCCGTGCCAGACAGGTCAATGGGGAGAGGCCAGACTAAGCAAAAGAAAGGGCTGGTATCCTAGAAATAAAAAATAAAAAAAATACAATGGACATATACTATCAACAATACATCTAGCACTCTCACTACACATATCAGTCAGCAGGACAAACAAAACACATTGCTATTCTCATCTGCAAGCAGGAGACGGCAGGACCCCTGCACCTAAGATTCCTGTCCACCACTAAGCTCTGTCTGCATTCCTGCTAAGCCTCACCCCTTTGGTATGCCCCACCCCACCCCACCTTTGCATTAGGGCCCTATTCCACCGGACGATTATCGTTCGCATAATCGTTAACGATTAACAATCTCAGATGACCGCTATTGCGAAAGACCTGAAAACGTTCACTCATTTCCATGGAACGATAATCGTTACTTATGATCGTATTTGCGATCGTTTTTTTTCGTTATTTCTTCGCTATTGCGTTCGTATCTACTGCAAACGTCCGAACGACGTCTTATTTAATGTGAACAATTTGCAAACGTTTTGCGAACCAGCAACGATAAAAATAGGTCCAGGTCTTATAAAGCGATCAACGATTTCTTGTTCGGTCGTTAATCGTTAACTGCATTTCAACCGAACGATTATCGTTTAGATTCGAACGATTTAACGATAATCTGAACGATAATCGTCCGGTGGAATAGGGCCCTTAGGCCCTTGGGTTTTAAACTAAATTGCTCTTCTGATTGTTACCCCTGCCCTGACCAGTACTGATAAGGAGACTCCTTTTCTGAAAGACTTGAGATTTTTTTTACTAGAAGTAAATTACAAATCTTTGGCACTTTCTGGCACCAGTCAATTTGAAAGAAAATTTTTTGGGTGAACTACCCTGTTAAGTCCACTAGATGGCCACCTTTTTCTGTTTTTTTTGGTCCCTTACGTTTCACTACTACTTGGTGCCAGGATGACCACTGTAAGGGCCCTATTACACGTACGATTATCGTTTGAACGATAATTGTTCCGTGTAAATGCAGCATTAGGGTCAATTTACACAGAAAGATTATCTGACAGATTATCTGCCAAAGATTTGAAGCCAAAGCCAGGAGTGGATTTAAAAAGAGGAGAAATCTCAGTCTTTCCTTTATGACCTGATCTCTGTTTATAGTCTGTTTCTGGCTTTGGCTTCAAATCTTTGGCAGATAATCTGGCAGGTTATCTTTCTGTGTAAATGGACCCTTATGCTGGGTTTACACAGAACGATTATCGTGCGAATTTGCGTGATAACGTTCGAATTAGAACGATAATCGTACGTGTAAACGCAGCGAACAATCGCACGACGAGCGAGAAATCGTTCATATAGATCTTTTAACTTGTTCTTAAATCGTCGTTCGCAAAAAATTCACAGATCGTTCCGTGTAGACAGTCGTTCACTGATTTTAACTATGTGCGAGATAGGCTCAAGCGATCGCAAAACGATCGCATAACGAATTTTCTGTACGATATATCGTTCCATCTAAACGCTGATCGTTATAAAAGAAAAATCGTTACTTAGAAATCGTTAATCGTACGATTGGGCGAATTATCGCTCCGTGTAAACCCAGCATTAAGGTGCGTTTACACAGAAAGATTTATCTGACAGATTTTGGAAGCCAAAGCCAGGAATGGATTTAAAAAGAGGATAGATCCCAGTCTTTCCTTTATGACCTGATCCCTGTCTATAGTCTGCTCCTGGTTTTGGCTTCAAAGATCTGTCAGATAAATCTGTCTGTGTAAACGCACCATTTGTTGAGAATATTGTATCTTGAATTCAGAACTTTATCAATGAAAAGACCAATCTGATTGGTTGTATCTTCCAGCCATGGGTCTGGATGATCCGTGTTTTGAGTATGGTTTTAAGTTACGATGGTCCAGGGCAGACCACTGTATGTTCTCGTCTCCCCCTCTGCTGCAGTTATTTACCAGCTGATGTTATTCATATTAGACACAGAAACTACATTCACACAGAGCAAAAGGGGCGAAATATTTCCACCTGAAATCAACTGACACTGAATTCCGAGCAGAATATAAGCAGAATGTAAGCAGAATCCCTGCGTATTCCGCCAGGAAAGTGTTCAGCTCGTAATCAGCTCTTGACAAATTCAGCGCGGATACTCGAGGAATCCGCATGTATTCAGCGCTGAAATTCAGCGAGTATTTGGCGAGTAAACTATACCAGAATATATACTAGAATCCTCCTCCCCCCCTTTTTTCCCCATTTCCGCGCTGATTCAGCGCGTAATTTCCGCTTGTATTACGCTTGTATTCCGCGCTGAAACAGAAAATCAGAGCCCCATTGGTTTGTATAGGCTTCCGCTAGTGGAAGAATGAACATGTTCATTCTTCTGGCGGAAAGCGGATTAGTTCAGTGCGGAAATTCCACCGTGTGAACTGCAGAGCAGAATTTCCATTCAACACAATGGAAATTAGCTCTGCATCTATTTTAACAGCCGAAATTTCAGTGCTGATTCAGCGCAGAAATTCAGCTGCTTTTGCTCAGTGTGAACGAGCCCTTACTCTTACACTGCTGGGACTGCACCTACGCTTTCTAAAACAACAAAAAAAGAAACGCTAAAAATATTATATGTGATACTATAAGGTGAAAGTTGTCTGTCTGACTTATAAGGGTACAAACACACAGAGCAGATACGCAGCAGATTTGATACTGTGTTCAGTTATTTAGATCTAATCTGCTGCGTATCTGCTGCTTATCTGCTGCGTGTCGCAGCAGTAAATACGCAGCGTATATGCCGTGTGTGTACCTCTCCAGTTGTTGTAGAACTACAGAATGCATCTTAGGGCCCTGTTATATGGCCCAATGTGCTGTGAACAAGCACCTATCTTGTAGAATGTAATTTATTAAAGGGGTTATCCAGGACTAGAAAAGGCAAAACTACTTTCTTGCAAAACAGCACCACCCCTGTCATCAGGTTGTGTATGGTATTACAATTCAGCTCCATTCACTTAAATGGAACTGAGCTGCAAATCCACACCCAAACTGAGGACAGAAGAGGTGTTGTTTCTGGAAGAAAGCGCACATGTTTTCCAAGCTTGGATAACCCCTTTTAAAGAGTTATTTACAGGGCTTGACTATTGTGTAAGGAGGGTAGCATAAACTATTGCTGCATTGTTCTTCCACTCCTCCCCTTGCTGGTATCATTTGTCGGCCATGTGTCACCTATTACACAGGGAGATCTGGCTGTGGCAGAACAGCTCACCGATTGGCTGCGTGAGACGTCAGCGACTCCGCAGAATGAAAATCCACTGTGAGAACACAGAGCCATAGGCCATGACGGTACAGAGTATTGCAGCAGATACTGCACGTGTGACTCTACCCTTATGGTATTGTCTAGACTAAGAAAAACATGTCCACTTTCTTCCAGAAACAGCACCTCTCCTGTCCTCAGTTTGGGTGGGGGTTTCCAGCTCAGTTCCATTCAGGTGAATAGGAGCTGGATTGAAATACCACACACAACCTGAGGACGGCGGTGGTTCTGTTTTTGCAAGAAAGTATTTGTCAGAGACCAGGAAGCGGCCGGGAACCGGGCACCGGAGCGCCGCAATGCAGGACCCGCCGCTAAAACCGCGGAGGTGAGTGGACATCTTTTCAGCCACCTCCTCCCCGGCTACATCTAAAAATAGCCCCCACGCTGGATAACCCCTTTAAATGTCAGGTGAAATACAACTCTCCATTTATCCGTCTATGCCAAGAAAAAGTAAAATAAAATAGACCAATCATTATTTCCAGATAGCAGTCACCCATATATATGAAGGAAGTAATGCTGCATTTACACGAAGCGATAATTCGCCCAATGGATCATTTAACAATTCTGAAGCAATGATTTGGTTTTTATAACAATCAGCGTTTAGACGAATAAATCGTTAGAAAATTAGTAAGAAAACTCGTTATTGCAATCGTTTTTAAGATTGCTTAATCTTTGAAAGACTGTTTACACGAAGCGATCTGCAAATTTTTAGCTAACGACGATTTGAGAACATGTTGAAAGATCAAAATGAACAATTTCTCGCTCGTCGCTTTATCGTTTGCGGTGTTTACACGGAACGATTTTCGCTCAAAGGCGATCGTTATTGCGAAAATTCAAATGATAATCGTTTTGTGTAAACTCAGCAGAATTGGTGGCTGATTCAGAGGCTATCACATTGGCTGGGGTCTGACACCTGGCACCCTCAGCTGTTTGATGAAGCCACAGCACTTATGTAAGTGGATCCTGGCTGCTCAGGGTTGGTGGGATCTGCAGTTGGCAGACAGCATCTGTCATGTATGGAGCAGGCTCTGCTCCTGGACCCGCGCTATATTTATTCCCCAATATGTACATGTCAGGAAGGTGTTGCAGCATTAATGTAATTTTTTTTTTTATTGACATGGCAGAAATCTGTAAAAATTTGGTTGGGGTATGGGCGCTTACACCTAGATTGTTTGCTAGAATGAGTGGGGAGAAATGCTCTACTAAGCAGTGCAAAGATAGGTGAGTGACGTGTAGCCTACCTGTTCTCTTTTCTCCTTCTATAGATCAGTGTGGGTACAAGCACCCAGACCCCCAAACTTTCCAAATCTCTTTGTCAAGTTTATCTTTTTTATATAATTAACACTTCCAGGGCCATTTCTAATGGTGCGTTTACACAGACAGGTTTATTTGGCAGATTTTTGAAGCCAAAGTCAAGAATAGATTTGAGAAAAGGAGAAATCCCAGTCTTTCCTTTATGACCTGTTCTCTGTGCATAGTCTGTTCCTGGCTTTGGCTTAAAAAATGTGTCAGATAAATCTGTCTGTGTAAACGCACCATTAGGGCTGATGATTTTAGGTCAGTACCTAAAGACATGATCAGCCGATGATCATTCTGATCAGCTGATCATTGTCTTTATTACACAGTGCGATGATCTGCATAATCCGCCTGATCGGTCAGATTATTGCTCCGTGTATTAGGGCCCTAAGACTCTAGCAGAAGGCAGGGATCTGTGCAAGAATGTATTTGCCTTCAGTGTAAGGGTACAAACACACGCGGCATATACGCTGCGTATTTACTGCTGCGATACGCAGCAGATAAGATCTAAATAACTGAACACAGTATCAAATCTGCTGTGTGTGTTTGTACCCTAAGGGTACGTTCACACTTACCAGATCCGCAGCGTATTTTCTGCAGCAGATCTTATTTAAATAACTGAACACAGCATCAAATCTGCACCGGATCTGCTGCAGATCTGCTGCGGATACTGTAGGTGTGAACGCACCCTAAGGTAACATTCTGGCCCCATCTGCTCAGACTAGTCTGTTTTCTATTCAGAAGCATTTCCTTCATTGATTTTCTCTTTTCAATCTTCCTGTTCTATGAGATTCTATTGCCATCCTTTTTGTTAAGTGACTACAGGAATACATCTGTCATATAGCAAAATGTCAGGTTGACATGGGTTATAAGAGGTGTCATGACTCCTACTGTTACATGACAGTCCCCCGCTTTATTACGCATTGTGAAAATAAATAAATCCATTCTGACCAAGGAGCAGTCAGCAGACAGTCTAACTGCTCAGACACACCTAACAAAACACTGCCTACAGTCCACAGTCAGATGAAAGTACAACTTAAAGGGGTACTCCAGTGACATTTTTCTGTTTAAATCAACTGGTGTCAGAAAGTTATACAGATTGGTATTGTACTTTCATTTTAAAATCTCAGGTCTTCCAGTACTTATCAGCTGCTGTACGTCCTGCAGGAAGTGATGTGTTCTTTCCAGTCTGACACAGTGCTGCCACCTTTGTCCATGTCAGGAACTATCCAGAGCAGAAGAGGTTTTCTATGGGGATTTGCTGCTGCTCTGGACAGTTCCTGACACAGACAGGGGTAGCAGCAGAGAGCTGATAAGTAATCGATCTGGAGGAAAAAATGTTGATCCAGAGTACCCCTTTAAGTACTTGTTTTTAATCCAGACAGGAAAAACTGGCTAGTCAAGAGAGGCAACCATTCCTCAAGGCCTGTCCTCTGTTACCACTTTGTTGGCTTTAGTTGAAGTTAGTGCCCAGTTGCTTACACCTCTCAACTGTACTCTTAGGGGGAGATTTATCAAACATGGTGTAAAGTGACACTGGCTCAGTTGCCCCTAGCAACCAATCAGATTCCACCTTTCATTCCTCACAGACTCATTGGAAAATGAAAGGTGGAATCTGATTGGTTGCTAGGGGCAACAGGGCCAGTTTCACTTTACACCCTCCCCCTTAGTCTAAGTTCAGTGAACTTTGCAGCATCAATGCTCTACGGCATTCAAAGACTATAAAACTGCTCAAAGAGCAACTGTTTAAACGAACTGTGACCAAACCTTTACTATCGCCTGCAAGCCTTGTACTTTACAGCCTGAGTCATCTCAGTTTTTACCCGTATTGTTACACAGACTGTCACAGACAGACAGGCCTTGTTCCTGCATTTTGCATCACTAAAACGGCTAAGTTTATATTACACAAGGGACATTGTGTTAGCAGCACCACCACCCAGCCATGTGACATCACAGAGGAACTACACCATCAGTCATATTTATGTCTGAATACTTTGTACTCCACACTGTGCTTCATGAGGTCAAAGTTTCCATTTGGTGTAAGGGTGTAGTCACATGTGCTGGTTTTATCATGTTTATTTTTAGTCACACTTTTTATAATTTTTTTCCCGTCCACAAATTTATATACGTTCATTTATTTCTGTAACTGAAGTGTGTTGGCTATTGGATGTGTGCTCTTACATCGAGCATGGCGACATCAGGGCCAAATATTTCAGAATATAACCTATTAAGGTCCCCTTTGCACGTCTGGTAACTTTATCCAGATATCTCATCAGAAAATCTGGAAGAATTTTTGGACCCATAGGATTCTATTGGACATGGATGCCCTTTTCTAAAGGGTATCCGTGCCAGAAAATATAGGACGTGAACTATATTTGTCCGGAATTCCAGCAAGGATGACCCATAGAACCCAATGGGGGCATCCAAAATTCCAAACAGCTCTGGATTCACATCCGCAATTTGTCTGGAATTCCAGATGCATTACGTGGCAGCCCAGACCAGCGCATGCAGGAGTGCATACAGTTAAATGCAGCATTGGGATTGACCGGACTGGGAGCCATTGGCTCTTGCCCCAGTCAATCAATCTTGTGGCCATTCATGCACAAGCACAGCCAGAAGAGCCAAGGGTAGAGACTGGCCGGGAACACTGCTGCAACCTGGAGCAGGTAAGTATGATCTCCCACTCTGTTTTTACGAAAATAATTTTTGGCTGGAAACTGGCTACAACTGCAAGTTTATTATTTTCCCACACCCGCCTGGCTTCATGACTATTATTTTGGTGGGACTTCTCCTTTAAAACTTAAAGGAGAAGTACGGCAAAGGTATTGTATCGCTCCCCAAAAGTTATACAAATCACCAATATACACTTATTACAGGCAATGCTTATAAAGTGCTTTCTTCCCTGCACTTACTACTACCTCAAGGCTTCACTTCCTGGATAACATGGTGATGTCACTTCCTAGATAACATGGTATCGCAACCTGACTCCCAGAGCTGTGCAGGCTGTGGCTGCTGGAGAGGATGATGGCAGGGGGACACTGAGGGACACAGGGCACTGAGCATCCCTCTGCCATCATCCTCTCCAACAGTCACAGCCTGCACAGCTCTGGGAGTCGGGTCGTGACATCACCATGTTATCCAGGAAGTGACATCACCATTTTATCCAGGAAGTGACATCACCATTTTATCCAGGAAGTGAAGCCTTGATGCAGTAGTAAGTGCAGGGAAAAAAGCACTTTATTAGCAATCCCCGTAATAAGTGTATATCAGTGATTTGTATAACTTTTGGGGGACAATACAATACTTTAATAAAAATTTTCCCCGGACTTCTTTAAAAAACACCTCAAACCTATAGGGTCTGTAAGAACTAGAGAGTGTATGGTTTATCAGTGGTATGCTGAAAATTATGCATCAGCTCTGTTATTCACATAAAGAACATTGGGACAGATGGATTTTATTACCTTTCTATAAGCAATATGTGGTCATTTCACAATGTGGTCTTCGGCAGCTTCACAGCTCATCTGAAAAAGATCTGAAGTTCTTTTCTTTATGATTGAATGTCTTCAGTGCTTTTACTTGATGTCCATTTCCTGAGCCGCATATGTCCAGTGGATGTCTGCCAATCACCCCCACACAGAAACCAATGCCTTAAAGAGCTTGTCCCATGAACAAAAGTACTATTTAGATCACAGTAGTTGAAGTGATGCCACAATCTGTGGTTTAAAAAAAAAAATAAAAAATAATATGCTGCTGTACTGAGATAATCACTATGCAATAGAGTGCCTGCTGTTTCTATTGTCTGTCCTAGTGATTCTTTAGCTAGTTGAAAGTATGTGCACTCCAATTTTACAACAGCAGGACCCTCATAATAGTATCACATTGATCCCACAAAAGCTGCTACTCATGTCTACCCCTTACCAACTTCTGTGGGATCAATGCACTGGAGTAAAGCTGGGCATACATTTTAGACCATGTCAACAGAACCCACCGATATAGTCAGGAAGAGCCAACCATCTTGGGTACAGTGGCTTTCTGACTGATCCCTTATTGCAGGGATGGGGAACCTTCGGCCCTCCAGCTGTTGCAAAACTACTATTCCCATCATGCCTGGGCAGCCAAAGCTATTGCCGCAATTCTCACAGAAGCAGAGAAACTGGGATCATAGGCAGCGCAGTCACTCTGTGGAAGCAAATATGGAAGTCGGTCAGGAGATCTTCACAAGGACCACATCCACAGTTGTGTTTTTCTGCAACACATTTTGGTCCACTAAAGTAGCAGAGTGACAACAGTGCCTATACCCACTGCTAAATGGTACAACACATATTGCCCAGTCAAATACACGGACATACACAAGGCACTGTAAGAGTATTAGAGAGAATCTAATTTTTTTTTCTAAATAAGTTGTGGAATTGCTTAATTTTCATTATGTTCATAAATACTTTTGTTCAGAGGAAATCCCTTTAAAAAGCAACGAGAATTGCTTTTTGGAAAGCTGAACAAAGTTCTAATTAGCAATTTGGTGTCACCCTTTGAAGAGGTTATTATACGCCAAGAAAATAAGTCTTAGGGTATGTTCACACTGAACAAAATCTGCGGAATCCCGCCTGCCTCAGTGTCAAACGGTGTGTTTATGGAAGGGCTTGCACACCTCCACTCTCTGCACAATGAATAGACATGTAAATTGTTGGAGTGGAGAGAGGAGGTGCGCAAGCCCTCCCATAGACACACAGTTTGACGCTGAGGCAGGTGGGATTCTGCAGCAGACAGTTCAGCTGCGGAATTCCGCCAATTTTGCTCACTGTGAACTATGGCTTATTTTCTTGGCGTACCTCGTAAAGGGGGTTATGCTACCATTATAAGTTCTGAGGATAGGGGGCTAGCTGTCTGATTATCTGGATATACATGTAATATAACAGAAGAGAACAAAAACACTGTACAAAGTTTAATTTTAAAAGAAACTTTTTTTTTATTATTTAGAAATGCAGTTATATACATAGAACAATTAAAATTAAATTACTTTGTACAAATATTAAAATATTATCTTCAGCCCCACAGCAATGTCCAGGGTGACAGTCAGAGCGGAGGAAATAAAGCTGTGATTTATTTATAATGTGTCATTCTGGCACCAGAAGGGGTTTACAAGCCCTGTACATCTGCATGCAGTGCCCCATACTATACAACACAGGGTGTCTGCATGTAACGCCCGGCAGACAGTATAGCGGCTGGATGACCATCTATCAACGTTTTTCATGTGATGCTCAAGGCTCTAACCTGGTTTCCTTAGATCGGGGGTGGAAATTCAGATAACCTGATATGTGAAGGCATTGTTCACCACCCCAACAAAGGAAAATGAAGACATGAAGACCCCCCCACAATTTAAAGTAAAGCCTTAGTTACGGTTGCAGAGGAGTCTTCTGAAGGTTATTTACAAGCTGCTGAGTGACTGTGTAGGTCAAAGGGCCTTACACATGTAATATTACTGAGTATATTGCACATCTGATTGTGGGAAGGACGTCTACAGAGAGGAGAGTGAATGTGGCACAAGAGAAATCAACTTGTCATCTACATGCAGTATAGGCAGCCAGCTATATACCTGTCAATTTCTTTTATAGAGTACATGAGGCACAATTGGGGAGATTCATTGATAGCCATAAATAACCAAACCTGAATATGGGTGGTGGGCACCACATCTGTCTTACTGTTGTACCTCTGACTGCTAATGTGAGGGGTGGTATTAAGACGGCAGTACAGGTAATCCAATAAAGCTTAACCCCCTACATATCATGTTCAATAGTGACCATCTAGCCAGTTTAACAGGGGAAGCCCAATGTTACATGACTGTGGGGTGCTGTGCAAATAAGATGGAAGTCAGGGAAAAAACTACAGTGTATTGTTTAAATAAAACAAGAATTAATAAAATACGTAACAAAAAAAAACCCCTCAAAAACATCCATTTAACACAAAAAAGTAGAAGAAAATATATAGTCAAAACTTGTCATTTATACTGCATCGTGAACTCTGTAGAAATGACCCACCCCACACCCCCCAAAAAAAAAAAAAATACAATAAAGGGATTGGCACTTATACTTATTTATTTCATTATTTCATTACAACAATCCGCCCTCCCCCCCCCCCCCCTAAAAAAAAAAGAAAAACAAAAGTTTTTGGTGTGTCAATACATTATATGTTACCATCGGAAGGAATTACTCGCCCCAATAATTTAAATGTTGCCAAAAATCTGAGTCTGGAAGGTAATTGTTATTGTGTTCAATAACATGTAGACAAGGCCTATTTGTTAGTATCAGGCTTTATTGAAAGGATCCCTGACCCCCTGGCAGAGGTATCATAGGCTGTGCAGGACAGTCTACCTAATCTTCCCCAATGTGCCTTATGCATCAATGATGGATGAGTGACAGGCTACATTGTCAATAGCTTCCACTGCATAGATGAGAGAGTTGCTAGTGACGGGATTGACTTTGCAATTTTTTTTTATTTTTAATTAAAAGGGAGGATGGTACTGTGGCACAAACGCATTTTGATCCCCCACAGTGCAGTCTCTGAATAGTCAACTTTATATTTGTGACATAACAGTAAAAAAAAAAGAAAAAAAAAAAAGAAGATGCCCCAAAAGCATACAAACACACACAAACATGAGCACACTAACATATACACACCCATACAAGCTCACTCAAGTACACAGGTCCTAAGTGTGCATGGGACATTAGTCTTGTGTAATAAACAATACACACTCTTATAAGACTCCAATCTCCTTATTTCATGAGTTCCTATATTCTCTTACACAATAACATCCAGGTCACCTCAATGAATATCTGGCTGCCTCCATGAACAGGATAGGGACATTGTGTGTTTAAAGCATTAACCTTCCTGCATAACAACCCCCACTGCTCTGTCACTACCCACTTGACCTCATCCCATTACCAACATAGCCTTTTCTATAGGATATCAAGCACAAAAGGGAACTCTCCTATAATATATCCAAACTTCAGTTATTTAAAGGGGAAGTATGTTTCAGGCATAGAATAACTTTACTGCTACAGGAGGCAAAATAATGCAGACACGATGCTGCATATACACTATGCTGTATACTCAAAGATCAAACGTCATATGATAAGCTGCTAAGCATATGTGCACTTTACTTTAAAACCCTGTAAAAATAAAGGAGGCGCTGAATATGCATCCAAGCCACCATTGTTTTCTGGGACATTAGACAAAACTACATGCCTGATTTTATTATTCAAAAACCACCATAATTTAGTAGGCAAATGTAATATTACCTAAATGCTATACTAAGTATCTGTATAAACCAGGGATGGGAAACCTTCGGCCCACCAGCTGTTGCAAAACTACAATTCCCATCATGCCTGGACAGCCAAAGCTTTAGCTTTGGCTGTCCAGGCATGATTGGAGTTGTAGTTTTGTAACAGCAGGAGATCAAAGGTTCCCCATCCTTGGTATAAACCAATAAGACAGGTAGCAGAACATTTCAAAATACTTCCCCTTTAAAAACAGCCTCACACTTCAAATCTTGACAGCAATATGTGTCAACCCAATGACAAGTCCCTAATCTACACCAGGCAGAGGATGCACGGGTGTGGTGGCACCACAACACAAAGGCAGATATAGTGAGTAAAAACCTCAAATTAAACGCATGGCATGGTCTGACTAGATGAACAATGGGTTTCTACAGGTCTCCAAACAAAAAACATATGAAATGCTGTCTGCTTTTTAGGCATATAGGGATGAAGAGGGGATCCCAGCCCTTTGCTGCACTGGACAAGAAAAGAAATATTGCACCGGACACTGTGCGTGTTGCCTACCGCGTTAGGGGACTCTTAGCGCCAGCCTGAGACAAAGGTCCTTTATAAGGAGCCATATATATGCTGTACATAGGAGTGTATGCCTTAAGGAAGCCAAGGGTATTCTGTGCGAGCGCTGAAACCAATGGGAAGGCCATAATTTGTAGGGATAAGTGCCAGGTAATGCAAGATCCAGCTCCCATCACAGGGGTATTCTTATATCTGTATATAGCCTATAATATAACACATACATATGAAATATATTTGTACACCTCTGCAAGCAAGGCTCAGACTATGCGCCCCCCGAGGTCTGCAGCTGGGGACACAATGTCTGCGCTCGGTGAGATGGTGAGGTGGGGGAGGCACAATTTGTCAGCTCCAGAGCTCCTGCGAATACAGGAAGTGCAGAGCAGGAAGATTGAAGGGATCCTGCATGGAGTCACAAGTCAGAGGTATTCAAGCTTCTTTCAGCAGAGGGATGTCTGAAAAAGAAATATATACAGAATTAAAAAGGAAAAAAAAACACATACTTCTATATAAGCAGCACAAAAGACAAGGTAAACAGAAACACTAACAGGAGGTGAATAAGGAAGTCAGAGAGAATAACCACTATAGAATAAATGCAGACGCTCTATATCACTATGGTGCCCAGAGAATACACTGCAAAACACACACATTCCACATGCAGCTCCTAAAAAGCCGAGACACATGCACAGCCGTATATAACATGCCAACACACACAGCCCACAAATCACCACCACACACATAATATGCTCGGACGCATCTCAGCTCTCTAATCTTGTACAGAATGTTCCCCCTCAAATACTGTATTTTTTTTAGATCCAACTTTCTGTATCAGGTACTGTCCTAAAATACTTATATAGCCAATAGAGCCTGGATACGGAGTGGCAAACATCAGAATTATGCAGAGAATTAAAAGGAGTCTACTCCTTTGCACTCTTATTTAGTTGACTAAATGATTTGTATACAGCAAGCTCCCCCTGCTGGTCACTACATGAAGCCAAAATTTAATTAATTAGTTATAGGAAGATCTGTATCGTAAACTAGGAGCTTGAACTGTTATAATAATATACAAAATAAACACACAGATAGAAGGCAACATAGCCCTCCTCTGCTGCCACCAATGGCACTGCTGAAAACTGCAGGGCTGCTCAAGCCCTGATCCCAGCACAGTTACATATTGCTAGTGCTGAGCCTCCCCTGGTGTCTATTCTAATGCATGTTAGCATTAGAATAGACATTAGTCTTGAGGAAGCTGCCTGAGTATGTAGCATTGCCGCTGTGGCAGCCTGTAGCAGAGCGAGTGGTGATCGATAGTTAACCCTGCTCACTCTGCCATGGATGTAGCGCTACTGACACAGACAGCTTCCCTAAGTGTAAAGTCAATCCCAATGCTAACATGTATGTGTAACTGCTCAAGCAGCATTGCAGTCCCCTTAAGCCAATGGTGGCAGCAGAGAGGCCATTTAATTCTCTAATGCTGCCATCTATGCAAAAAAAAATAAAAAAGTTACTATACACATTACTGGAAGCTGCAGTGCATGGCTCACAATCCTACAATTTAAAGGGATTAAGGTTAGAGACAAGTCTAGAAATTAGAACTATGAATCTTTACGATTTGGAACTACTCACCATCTGTGTAATCCTCAGAGGACAGGGACAGGAGACTCTGCACATCACTGCTTTCTGATTCTGCTCCTTCCCGTCCTAAAGTCCTGCTCTCTGCACCAGCGGCCCCCCACTGTGAAGTAGTCTGGTGGACCAGCACAGTCTCTGAGCGCTGTGTGCTCCCTGCTGGATACTGTGACGTGTTTGCCATAGTTTGGCCTGAGCCATGAACAGTCCCCATAGATTGTCCCCGGGTGTCTGAACGAGACACCTCCTGCTGTATATCTTGATCCTCCCCTGGTCCTTCAGATAACACTATCTGAACACGAGAGCTAGCAGAAGGGATACAGTTTCCTGCACTGCCATACACTGCTTCTTCGTAAGAAGGAAGGGCGACTTGTACACCATCAACCATGATGGACACTTGTTCTCCTGGCACACATGTATCACGTCTGTAAGAAACATGGAGGAAAACATTAGGATAAAAAAAATAAAAAAAATTTTTCATGGAAAAACAAAAGCCATCTACTTGTAAGCAGTTCATATTTCTCTATATTTACTAATACAGTAGGATACTAGCTGGTTGAGGAAAACCTTACCTGCTATGGTGAAAGGACTTGATCTTGGGCTGTAGTAGAACAAACAAGACGATAAGGAGCAATATCAAGGCCACTGAGCTAGCGGTTGAGGCAACGATTGAAAGTGTTGGGACCCCGAGGCTGGTATTTCTGTTGGTTTCTAAAGTAAAATGTAAAGAATTTATAACACCCCTCAACACATTGGAGCTGAAGAGGAAAACTCAGACAGACAGTCAGGAAGACTCACCTTGACTAAGTCGGCAGCTTACGCCCATAGGTGGGTTCCAAGCTCCATTTTTGCAGGTTAGGAATTTATAGTCTCCTTTTAACATATATCCCTCTGCACAGAAGTACTCTATAACACTACCGGAGGTGAAGGGCTTTTCACAGTGTGGAGGGTGGCATATGAATCCACCATTTTCTGGTTCTGGAGGTGGAGGGCATACTGTACGGGAAGAGAGAGAAGACGACATAAGAACTACATAATACTCTGTATGTATATTAAGAATTGCAGTGATTGGCATGTTGCCTACCCTATATTCTTGTACTTTACTGTTACCCTTCAATAAAAGTAAAAATAATAAAAATGTAAAAAAAAAACAAAAAAACAAAAAAACACTACATAATACTCAAAGCAATGTATACATGAAACAATCAGCAACAATAAGATTTTACCATAGAACCCATATTAGATGGCCCAAGCCGCACAGTAAAGGAGTGCCATCTCCTAGATGTGTGCTTGTTTACAGAGCCTATTACACGGCTCGATAATCATGTGGCCAGAGTTACATGATCACTAGGTTTACGTGGGATTGCACAAAAACCACCCCAAATTAGGTCCCTTTTACATGGGCCAATGCAGCGGCGCAAGCCAGCGCCGATCAAAGAGATCAGCACTTGTCTGTAGAGTAGGGATGGGGAACCTTTGGTCCTCCAGCTGTCGCATAACTACAATTCACATCTTGCCTGGACAGCCAAAGCGAAGCTGATGGGATGATGGGAATTGTAGTTTGCAACAGCTGGAGGGACGAAGGTTCCCCATCCCAGCTGTAGAGCCGTAAAGCGCCATCGTGATCGCTTAGGTGGCCGCGATATTCCCATTTACATGCTAAAATGTCTGTGCAATCTTCATTTTAATGGATGCACAAAAGATATTTGTCGTTCATCGATTTATCGCTGGTTCAATTATCGGCAGTAACCTGTTAATTGGCCTATGTTAAAAATAAAAATAAAAAATAAAAACGCGTAGTAAAGCCCTAGCCAATATGTTGGCAAATGTTCGGATGTTCCCACAGACCTACATAGTAAAAGAATAAATTAGAGTACAAAAACACAAAGCTATAAGCTATAGGTATAAAAACAAAGCTAAAAATCGTGCTTGTAGAATACACAGATGAAACAAGCAATGCGAACGGGAAGCCATGAGCAAGTCACGACAGGATGAGTGCAACAGATCTGTAATGTCTCATTGAGCAGATGGTGCGTTCCCTCAGGACCCCATATTTAGTGTGAACTGTCCACGTGGCTTGAACAGCTGAGAACACACAGGGATCTCTAGCAGAGGCTGCACAGACATGGGGCTTCTGAGGAGGACATTTATGTGGTCCCAGCAGCTGAGGCGGAACATCAATAACAGCAGGAAACCACACTGGTGAAAACATACCAGCTGAGGGGGCAGGGAAGGCGAGGGCAACAAGCCCAAAGAGAAGGGGAAAGAAAGAGCAAGCAGAGACACACCAAAAACACGAGTAATACGAGAAAATAGGCTTCTATCGCTGCAAGTAACCAAGCTAATGTGCCACCACCTATATAGAGATATATAACAATTCGCTCCACTTAACAAAAACGTAACATCTAGATTTGGTTTTACAGATTCAAGACGGATACTGGAACAAGATCTTTTTTTTTTTTCTTATCTGTATTTGTGGTACATTATTATTATTATTATGGGGGCTGCTATATGGCCTAAGCTGTTTTTAACAGCATTTAGGGACATGCCTTACGGCAAGCCTTAATGACTAAGGACCCTATTACACCACATGATTATCGGTCGTTGCGGGCGATAATCAGTTGGTGTAATAGCTCCTGTTAAAGGCAACGGTCGGCAGGCTGTCGTTCCAAGTAATAGGAGCAGCAGCAGACCGCCACTATCTCTTATGGGTTGCCCAGACCATCTAAAGATCATCCGGGGAGCCCCTCCTGCAGCTCCCCCACCCTTACCCCCTCGCTGTTTGTGCATGTAATAGAGCAGGAATGAAAGGGCCCTATTCCACTGGACGATTTTCGTTCGCATAATCGTTAACGATTAACAATCTCAAACGACCGCTATTGCGAAAGACCTGAAAACGTTCACTTATTTCCATGGAACGATAATCGTTACTTATGATCGTATTTGCGATCGTTTTTTCTTCGCTATTGCATTCATTTCTACTGCGAATGACATCTTATTCTATGCAAACGATTTGCGAACGTTTTGCGAACGAGCAACGATAAAAATAGGTCCAGGTCTTATAAAGCAATCAACGATTTCTCGTTCGGTCGTTAATCGTTAACTGCATTTCAACCGAACGATTATCGTTTAGATTCGAACGATTTAACGATAATCTGAACGATAATCATCTGGTGGAATAGGGCTCTAAGCTAGCACTGACCTGACAGACTGGCCCGTGTAATAGGGCCTCAACACAATGAACATCTCTAGATCCTATTGTTTATATGAGACGCATACAAGGAGAGGATGGTTGTGTTGTGAGCAACGTTGTGTACCTCTATCTTATTGATGCAAATGCTTTTAGAGCAGAGTGGTGGATGGTAATCTGGACTACAAGCTGCCAGCAATAAGAAGGAAAAAGTGGCATATGAGTAAGCAGGTTTAACAAAACATTTTTATCAGAGACCAATGGTTAAAGTGTTTTCATACCATACTAACTCTAAAGCAAGAATAAAAACTATGGGGGAGATTTATCAAACATGGTGTAAAGTGAAACTGGCTCAGTTGCCCCTAGCAACCAATCAGATTCCACCTTACATTTCTCACAGACTCTTAGGAAATGGTGGAATCTGATTGGTTGCTAGGGGCAACTGAGCCAGTTTCACTTACACCATGTTTGATAAATCTCCCCTCATATATCCACAGTCTTTAACAAAATGGCTGCTTGAAAATCTCTGAGGGGTTCTCTTGGAATACAAGATTTAGCAGTGAACTGGATGACCATGACACCTGCATGTTTCAAGTTGGACTGGTCAAAGCTCCAGTCCTCGCGTTTATTTAGACATATGCCAACACTGTAGACCCTGGGGGTTGCTAAAAAATTGTCGGGTAGACACTAAAAAAAGTATGAATTTATTCTGCTGTGATTTTTTCTGATCCTCCACTGCTCAGCCAATCACTGGGGCAGCAGTCACCCATCTCAGACAGCCATTGGCTAAGGAGACAGGTCCTATGCCAACCCGTGGTCACTGAAGCAGAAAACCAGAAGGAGCCACAACAGGACCTGCGAGGGACATCACACAGAAAAGCAGACAAGGCTGGCAGCAGAGGAACAGATGAGTAATGGCTATTTTTATTTTATTTCCTGTTGTCCAGATGACTTCTTAAACTACCGGATAACCCCTTTAAATATAGTCCATGATGTTAGCAATTGTATAGAGAGAAAAAAAAAAAAAACAGCATGAACTATAACATGGGTTATAAGAAATTACGCCACAATTCTGTACAAAACAGAATTTCAGCAGTGTGATGACAAACTTCCCCAACTACTCACAGCATTGAGAAACTCTGCCCTACATAGCTGTAACACAGTGAGAGCATGCATAAAAAGTCAAACAGCCAGCAGAGGGTAGCTCAGAAAAAAAAAAAATAATAATAAATAAATATATATATATATATATATATATATATATATATATATATATTAATAATAAAAATTATTTCAAATTAATTGGTACCAGAAAATTCGAATTCTATTAAAAAATTTCAAGTCTTCCAGTAGCTATCAGCTGCTGTATATCCAGCAGGAAGTGGTGTATTCTTTCCAGTCTGGAGAGCAGTAGAGGTTTTCTATCGGGATTTGCTTTGACATGGACAGAGGTGGCAGGAGAGAGCACTGTGTCAGACTGGAAAGAATACACAACTACCTGCAGGACAAGCAGCAGCTGATAAGTACTGGAAGACTTCAGATTTTTTAATAGAAGTCAATTACAAATTTCTGGCACTTTCTGACATCCTTGATTTGAAAGATTTTTTTTTATATTTGGGCTGGACTACCACTTTAAAGGTGCCCATACACCAAATACCAAAATTGATCAAACCTGCTAATGACAAGGTAGTATTAAGTGTATGGGGGACTCCCAAGTCAGTGGAGAGAAGGGTTGGACATTTTTGCTCTGGGAGGGATAAGCCGCCACCAGTGGTCTGGCCGTGGCTACTCCCTCCTCATAGGAAACACATTAACATTCGGCCATGCTCTGCTATATATGGACCACCGTAAACGCCTCCACCTCTCTCAGCTTCACCAATATATGGGATAGTAAGATAAAGCAGAGAACATACACACATCCATCGTCCTTGAGTGAGCAGATGGGCCATCTCTCGGACATATGTTCAGCTAATGGATACATGGCTGCGTCATACTACAGCACATGGAGCGGCACACGTGGCTGTCAGTGAATATGCGGTTATGTCACTCGTTGGATAGGTACCAGGGCGCTCCATTTCACATAACAGCAGATTTGCGTGTGGGTGAGAAAGTTTCATAATTGGAAATAAATCCCCATAAAAGTGAAGGCTGTGAGGATTTCAGTACATCAGGGAGATATGACTGTCAGGACTATTAACAGATATGCAAGCTACAATGGAGGAATTATAATCTAACGCTTATTGTGTGCAGAACAGGTTTCTATATTAAGTTTTTAATGGCTGTTTTTCTTCATACAGCCAATGTCCTTGCTGCGTCTCTCCTATAGCTCTGTGTGTAATACACTGTGCATCATGAATACAGATGCAGGGGCCATTACTGTAGCTGAAGGGATATAGGACATTTGGGCAATGCCAAATTACCATTTTCTGAAGCTACTGAGGCAAAACTATTTAGTAAAATTTATATTATATTGGCGTTAGGCTTAAAGGGGAACTATCAGCAGGTTAAACCAAACTAACCTGGTCATAGTGCCTCCTGTACAATAGGGGACCAAGGATGAAGGTATGTCCCTTACCTTCATCCTCAGCACCATTACCTCTATTTTTATGCACTTACTCGTTTACTCCGGCCCACCTTGAGCTGCATTCACATGTTCCGTGTTCTGCACGGAAGACGGACGTGGAATGCATGAGACAGACTTCTCCCCCGCCCGGGCGGCATCTGGGATAAGATGCTGGGAGCAGGGGAACTGTATTCATATGCCCCGCACTGTAATCACAGCACAGCTGATTGAATACAGCACAGTGCCACTAATTCGCAGCAAGAAATCTGCCCTGTCTGTTTGTACCCTATAGCAGATGCAAATAAGGACTTTGTCTTCCATGGGGAGAAAGCAGCCAAAAGTAATAGATACCAACAAAACATGTCGGGCCCCAAAAAAAATTTACGTGAATAAGCTATTACAGGAAGAGATCACCGCTTACTCTTAGTTATACAAAGTCGGCCTACATGGGCCCTTATTTAGTCATCGCAGGTGGATAACTGTGGTTAGTACCAGCAATATCACGAGACAGGAAAAGGATATCAGACAGCAGAAAGTGCTGGGTGACGGGAGGAAGATATCACACTCATTTCGCATGAAAACAAGTCCGGCCAAACGTCTCACAAGCTTTATAGCATTGATGGGGAACCTTCAGCCCTCCAGATGTTGCAAAACTACAACTCCCATCAAGCTTGGCCTGGACAGCCATAGCCCCCCCCATCCCTGCTTTAGAACATCAGCAGAAAGGGTTAATGCTAGGAACTGGCTGTAGAAAGCATTGTGGTATACAATAATACTGGTTGGCTTTAAAGTGTCACTGTCATTTAAATTTATTTTGCAGGCGATGTTACAGGCGATTTTAAGAAACTTTCTAATTGGGTTTATTATTAATTGAAAAATACATTTTTATCATGATAAAGCAGTTTGAAGCTCTCCCCCCTGTCTTCATTGTTCTCTATGGAGAGGGGAGGGGTGGAGGGAGATGAGGCACCAAAACAGGACCACAAAGAGTTAATTTACAGCTACCTCCTCTGAAGGCAGCACTGACCCCTCTTACCTCTGAATATAGGCTTTCACACAGTTCCCGCTGTGTAATCATTTGTTCTCTGCTGGCGACTAATCTCCCTCCACCCCCCTCCCCTCTCCATAGGTTACACAGGGCTCGACAGATGTAAAAAAAAGAGTCGAGATTTCCTGATGATCAGTAGTGATACTACAAAGCGCGGGGGGGGGGGGGGGGGGGGGTGGATGGGTTTGGGGAAAGTCTTTTTGATTGCAGATAATGGCATATTTGCCTAATAAACCCAATTACAAAGTTTCCTAAAATTGCCTGTACTGCCTGTGATTTCTGCAAAAAAAAAAAAAAAAAACTAAATATAAATTATATATTTATATATATAAAATCACACACACACGACAGTGCTACCTACCAACACTATATGGGACTTTCCCAGAGAAGAAACTACAGCACATTTCTGGCAACCAGTGCAAGATTCCAACCATTACTTATTCAGTGTTCCTGTGGGGATATGTAACTGGTAGTGCCGCCCATATCACTTAGCACAAGGAACACGTTATAAGCAGTGTGCACAACACGTACATAGATGCTGTGTGATGAAAAACAATCAGGAGCATTACAATAGGCATGTCACTTCCCAGAACAAGACAATAGAAGACATTAAAATGTTCCCTTCTAGTCATGTGTATTTTCTGCCATGTACATACACTTCTCAGAAGGCAAAATACAATCTACTCCACATCAGTCTTGTAATGTGTATTGCCGACACTACAGTATATGGACGTTGTGTAACAGGATGTGCAGCCGACAAGTGACGGCAGCAAAAGATCACATGTACCATCCAGCCCATTTGTGCCTATGGCTGGACCCATATTTTCCAGGGCTCCCTAGTGCGGCACGTTCTGGAGCCACAGGGAATCAAACGCAGAGAGTTCGGGTTACACTGCCGAACATTTTGACAGGTTTGCTCAACAATAGCCATCAGTATTGAGTGTACGGGAATCTCCCAAGACTTTATGTTGATGGAGACAGGGGTTGGGTGTGATGGAATTTCATTGTCCGAGCCCTTTGTTTTCGAGGAGATAAGCCACCATCAGAGCTGTCTCGCTGTGGCCTAAGGGGACTATTACACGGAACAATCATCGTCCGACTCGGCCCTATCCGGGCAATTGTCGTTCCGTGTAATAGACACAACGATTAGTGTATGATTGTAGTCATTGGCTGATCGTCGATATAGGTTGTGACCTATAATTGTCGGGCGCCAACCGCCCATCGCTACATGTATTAGCGGTGCGCGGCGTACGCTGACGGTATGCAAACAGAATACATTACCTATCCATGCTGCAGGGCTCCTCTTGCGCTGTGCTTCTCCAGCTTCAGAGCGGCCTGTCTGAGCTGCTGTGGTCCCAGCCTGTGATTGGCTGAGCTGTCTGTCAGCTCAGACAGGCCGCTCCGAAGTTGGAGCGCGCGAGACACAGTGAGAAGGAGAGCGCAAGAGGAACCCTGCAGCATGGATAGGTAATGTATACAGTTTAAGCAAGGGCTGCAAGGACATTGGTAACGATGTCCCTGCAGCCCTTGTTAAACGATTATCGGGCCATGTAATAGGCCCAGTAAACGAGCACCAATCTAGCAGATCTGCGCTCGTTCAGCACAGCACAATACACACACAACAAATTATATATATATATTATATATACACACACACACTTATTTGCATGTGTGTTCTGCTTTATCTGCACAAACATCTGTTCAGAGTACTTGATCAGGACCCATCTTGGTCGTCACCCGCCTTTCCCCTTCCTCGGTATTTGAGGTCAGGACAATCTTGCATCATTTCAGTTTATGTTTCAGCTTACTGGAAATGATAATCCTGGTTACTTTACATATCTATGTGTTACTGAACATGCTCCAGGGCAAGTGCAGATTTTTAACCACATTGTTTTTTCTTCTTTGAATTTATTTCCAGAATTGTAGCTGAAACCTGCAAATGTGCTGGATTTTCCACAGAAGACACCATGCCACTTTTCTGCTATGTGTTGCCATACATTAAGTAAACCCCTGGGCTTACAGTAGCGGACAGATGCTATTACATGTAAATTAAGAAGACTGTTTCAAAAGAATAAATCAATGGTGAACAGGTGGTAAGATGAATGAAGACATTACTGCTTGTGTGTGGTCAATGACCTAAAGTAAAATAAGTCATCCAATACAGGACAGCCCCTGCTTATATACACTATGAGGGCACTCCAATGTATGGCTTTACCAGCCATGTCCCTATACACTTCATAGTGATCTCTGCCAAACCCACTGCTGGCCATCAAAATAAAAAGTATGGGGGGGGGCTCAAGTATCCACGAACAGTGAAAATAGGTGTCGGGCGTAATGGATTTTCATTCACTACTTGACGCCTTTTGTTCTTGGGAAATAAGCCATTGCCAAAGCTGTCTCTGGCCTCAAGGTACACCTCCTCATAGACAACAAAAGAACATTCAGCTCTGTCTAACAATTATGTGCATGGGGAGGACAGGAGCATCAGTCGAACGATCCTTTGTCTGACAGTTTTTGAAGGTATCATAAAAGATATCTATAAATCTTATGGTGGCAAAACACCTTCAGTAACTTTTAGCCAGAGAGATCTCTCCAGTCCTCCCCACACATATGCATTGCCAAACGTCACTGTGTTCTCTATGTGGAGGAGTAAGACGCAGCCAGACAGCTCTGGAGGTGGCTTTTCTCTCCAAGAACAAAGAGGCCAGAGAGTGAAATTCCATCATGCCTGACCCCTATCCCCACCGACATTATCTGTTGGTGGAGACCCCCATACTTCATACAGGTATATGTGAACTTTTTAATTAAAGTCAGCCAAACCCACCAACTTCGGTAGGCTCATCCAGCTATTTATAATATATGGTGTACTCCTGACTCTTCCCCCATACACATCATGCTGGTCGAGAGAAGGATTGGGTAGGTTAGATTTCTGGCCCTAAATGAACGTGAATGTTCAAATGTTTTGGAAGGTCAAGATAGGTATGACCACCTTGCTACAGAAAAACCCAGTCGTATGAATGGAAAAGGATTTCTGCAACAAATCTGCTACATGTGAATACATGTACATACAGATATCGCCCCTGGTCTTCATGCCATGAACATGAGTGATGAAACAAAGTATTTACAACTACTAAGACACACATTAAAACTTAACTTTTAATAATAACTTTGTAAAAAGTGCGATATAGCGATACAGCTATGCACGTAATCAGTTTTACATTTAAATACCACTGCTACACGCGGCCCGGTCACTAAGTACCTGTCTCCCTTGAGAAAGCCACAATTTATGTGGTGAAACGTTAGGTTGGTGGTGGGCGTTTGTGTTTTAAATCAAATGCACCTAGTTTGATTGGACTTTAATACTAAACAAATAGACCAGAGTAGTGGCAGTAAGATTGCAAGGGTTTCTGGCCAAGTCGGCCGACAGCCGGACACTGCGATTAGCCGCCTCAGTACAGTATAGAAGGAATCATTAACTATATCGGACACACCAGATACTGTATTCTAAAGCCACGATTAATAGACACTATCGGTGTGTGATCGCACTGGTGCACTAAATATGCAAAACCCTAGTGGCTGGTACTTGAGTTGAATTCACCGTATGCGATCTCGCACAGTGTCGATCCCAGCTCAGAGTATTTGTGATCTGTTAACATAGACTCTAATGAGCAATTTACACCAATTCCTCTATCTGTTTGATATTGCTCTGATTGTAGATCATTAACCCTGGCACACTTACTTATTCCCAATACTGTGTTCATTATTTTAACATAACCAATATTGCACTTTTTACAAAATTATTATTAAAAGTTAAGTTTTAATGTGGCTCTTCATAGTAGTTGTAAATACTTTGTTTCTCCACGTGTGAATACATCACATCTCACTGTAGCAATCCAACCAGCAGGTTTGATACTAGCTGCCACAATATACCGACCTCTCTGCCTCATTACAATATATAATCTGCTTTTGCCCTAAATAGCATGGGGTTTATACATGAAGGTGACTTCCACAAAAAAATAAAATAATAATTGCATTGCATGTTCCTATGAGATTGGAGAAGTGCAATAAAGAAGACTAACATTACTCACTTCTGCTTCCAGGTTCTCATGGATCCTGTGTGAGACGACCAGGGAAACAAAGTAAAAAGTGGAGAACTGCTTATGGTCCTTTGTGATATTTTATAATTGTCGCTTCCGTTATTATATTAAAAAAATAGCAGGAAATTCAGAATTAGAATCCTAGCTTGCTATGTATCCCTAAATGTGCAGATTATATTTACTGCAATATGTAATCCATGCATTTGCCATAACATTAGCAGGGTTTCTTCTTGTAAGGCGCAGAGACCCCATATAGGGCATGACCTAGACCAAAACGCGTCTGTCCTAACAAAGCTTCAATTTCCAAGTTAATTAAAAAAAAAAAAAAAAGCAAAAAAAAGCATATCATCTGCTAAAGAGATGCAGGCGTGTGGCAGGGTACAGCTCCGCCCATAGAATAAAGAATAGGGGTCATATAATGGGTTATGGCGTTCATTCTCAATTATCTTTAAGTGACCCTGGCTCTCACTTCTATTGAAATGCTAATTTAAGTGAATGGCATGGTGATCCCCAAACAGAGGGGATGCTTGTGTTCAGTGTAGACAGATGGCTGGGTCATTGCACTGCCTCAGGGTCTCCATAAGTATCAATCACATCCTGCACTGAATGCAGACTATGGCCCTTGTGTATTATACAGCGAAACAAGAGCCTTGTATACCCACTGCTAAGGAGGAGTCATCGCTGCAATATGTATGGACATTTAATACAATGCAAGGCTGAAAAATGATCGCACAGGAAGTTATCAAGCATGGCACCATAGATCAGACGCCCTAGATGTGAAGAACCAGGCTAGCCTACATGCCTAGTCCTCTAATTGTCATCTCTGATCTATATAATAATACCTAATGAAGCTACAATATCACAATACTCTAGGTGGGACACACTAAAGAACACAAGTCTTTGTGGCATTCATGGTGAATCCCAAGTTTTTCTACATTACAAAGGCTATATAGAGCAGGGGTGCTCAACTGGTGGACCGCGGTCACAGTCACTCAGTCGGACCGCGGTCGCAAAACATAGTCACTCTTGTGGCCGCAGCAGGCACAAGAGGCCGCTCTCTGTCTTTGGTGCCGGTGCTTGAGTGACGTCACTGGAGCATCGGCGCCATGACAAGAAGAGAGCGGAGACACCCGGACCCAGGGGAGTATAAATGTTTTTTTTTTTTTATGTAATATGCTATATGGGAGGGGGGAGCACAGGGGGGCTATATACTACTGGAGGAGCGCACAAAGGAGCTATATACTACTGGAGGACTGCACAGGGGGGCTATATACTATTGGGGGCAGTCACCCCCTTTGTACCTAATTTCAAAAAGCCTGTAAGACAGAGTTCAAAAACGTTTGTGAAAAGTAAACAAAACATTTCCTACTAATGTTCAGCTCGGACCTTCACCTGACAACAGACCCCAGAAAGTGGACCTTTACTAAAAGTTGATGAGTACCCATGATATAGAGCAGTGCTTCTCAAACTGTGAGGCGGGCCTAACCAGTGAGGCGCCACCTAGTGGTTGGTGAGGCCCAGCTGGGGAGCCAGTTTTCGCAAGAGAAACTATGATCTGCACAGTCCTTTTGCTGTTTGCAAAAATCTCCATTTTAGCCACATTATTAATTTTCTTCATATTTGCTTTTTGAGTATATACTGCTGTGAGTAGGGTAAAAGGTAGCCCTAGCTTTCAAATGGACTTTCACCACAGATGGTGAGGCCCAGGCACCATCTTAGTCAGTCTGGTGAGGCCCCCGCATTGCCTTGGTCTATTGGGTGAGGCTCTTGTAGAAAAGTTTGAGAAGCACTGATATAGAGAATTTTTCTATCACGTTGAGTACCACGGTATGATTCAGCAGCTAATGGTCCTCTCTATCTATCACTATCACACACACACCTTGTAAAGACTAAGGTAAGAGCAAGTAGTACTGGGCACAAGTACATGTGCTGGTACTCTCAATCGATCTCCCTGCTCATTTGGGCTGGACAATAATACCTTGTGTTTATTACTGTTTAGCGGCAATGCACCACACTATTTTTCTATTTATTATGTAATATGGTGATGTCACTTCCTGGATAACATGGTGATGTCACTTCCTGGATAACATGTTGATGTCACTTTCTGGATAACATGGTGATGTCACTTCCTGGATAACATGTTGATGTCACTTTCTGGATAACATGGTGATGTCACGACCCGACTCCCAGAGCTGTGCGGGCTGTGGCTGCTGGAGAGGATAATGGCAGGGGGACACTGAGGGACACTGAGCTTCCCTCTGCCATCATTCTCTCCAGCAGCCACAGCTCGCACAGCTCTGGGAGTCGGGTTGTAACATCACCATGTTATCCAGGAAGTGAAGCCTTGATGCAGTAGCAAGAGCAGGAAAAAAAAACACTTTATAAGCATTTCCCGTATTAAGTGTATATTGGGGATTTGAATAACTTTTGGGGGGGCAACACAATACTTTAATAAAAATTTTCGCGGGACTTCTCCTTTAATGGTGGGACAACACTAAAAATGATTAAGAATTGTAAAGTTTTTACATAGTTAATAAGGTTGAAAAAAAGACAAGAATACATCAAGTTAAACCTATAACCTACTGTGCTGATCCAGAGGAAGACAAAAAAAAAAAAAAACACCCATAATGCAGATGCCAATTGCCCAATCACACGGGGAAAAATTTCTTCCCAACTCCAATATGGCAACCAGAATAAAACCCTGGATCAATGTCGTATCACAACGTTACTAAAGGCCAAGATAATAAAAACATTTTGTCTTTTGTTCAGGAGGTACAACTGGTTTAACCTGCTGCAGGAACAGAATTGGCACACCTTACAGGTGCTATAACCACACAGGTTGGTATACTGGGTATGTGTAATGTACAATGCATGTCCCTTTATAGTGTTTATAGTGGATATTTCCCATTTATAGCCAAACCTACCCACAAAATGAGTCTGTATTCACCATTTGCTGCCAGAGCACTAACAAAGTATAGTGGGAGAATTCCCAGTTTATAGCTGTATCAGGGCCTGGGAGTATTTTACAGTTCAAGAACCTTTCCATGAGATGAAGTATGATGACTTTATGTCACCAAGAGATACCACATATAACCTAGTGAAGATAGAACCTTCTTGAAACTAAGCAGAGCGGTTAGGTTCCTAAAGCTCCACTCACATCACATATTCACTGTCTGCCTCTGGTATATCCATAACCATAACCATAGACTTCTGTAGATTAAACATACACTGTGCGTGAACACTGTGCGTGAATGTGTTCGGAACGGCCACATGCCTAAGTTTGAATGTATACTGGAGTAAAGCAGACTAGCTAGTACACTACATTTAGGGCCCTATTACACAGGACAATTATCGTGCAAAAACATCGTTATAACATTTGAATTTAAACGATAATCGTTCTGTGTAATTGCAGGCAACGATCAAAAAATCATTCATGTGTCGCTGATCGTTGATTTAGATCTGAACTTAAAATCATTGCTAATCGTTCGCTGTAATTCCAAATTTGTTCCGCATTTTTTTCACTAATCATTTAGTGTAATTGCACATTGTTCATTGTTGTGCTGCGATCAGATGGAGAAAACGATCATAGTAACGATCGCAATCCGGATTGCAGTAACAACTATCGTTCTGTGTAATATGGTGAACAATTTCAGGTTAATGATAAACTCTCGTTTGCGATCGTTTATCGTTAGTCGTTAATCGCTTTGTGTAATAGGACCCTTAGTCTCCTGCAGCATGGTATACAGCAGAGCAACTAGTTGAGCGTATTTTGATGTTATGCTACAGGGGACAACAAAAACCATGATGCAAAAGGGGGTTTAGGCCTTATTGACACAGCTGTACTTTGCAGTCCCACAAGTATGGTCCCACATTAAAGTCTATGGACCAATGCACACAGCTTGGACAAGTAACATTAGATAAAAGTAGATCAAGCAGGATCAGCTAATAAAATGTCTATGTGAACCTCTTGAACATGCCCAAGGATAAACCACCTATGACAATTGCTTGATCTACTCTCCCGACTAAAATTGCGGTCAGCCGACAGCTATTTATTATAAACTGCTAGCCCTCCAAATGATGTGCGGATTAATAACTTAATGCAGGAATAATTATACGCTTTTATAGATCGATTAGATATGCAGCTTGTTCTATTACATGGGAGCTATTTCAGGTAACATTTATGTTTTCTTTAGATGTTGCATTTATTGCGTAGGCTCAACTATCCCGCATCAAACCAGAAAGTTTACCCAGCAGGGACAACACTGCCAAAAAGATAAGGGCTGGAGGCCAGAACAAAACAGACAATGGGGCTACCTACTGTGTGAGGTTTACAACTTCCTCATAGCATAGATACTTGGAGAGATAGCATCCCAGAGTAAACGGCACAGTGACTACTCAGGAAGTAGAACAAACGTCACATACTTCTTTAATGCTACCCATACACTGGATTATAGGGGATGTATCACCTAGATTTCTACCTATTATCTTGTTGTTCTTTTCTAATTCTTTTCTCTTTTTAGAACTGATTTCTTATTTTTCATGTTTAGCACAATAAGGGAACAGTCATCCTGCCCGCCCTTTCTGCACAATATTTAGAGATATGCTTTATAGACATAGGAGCTGACCCATAGACTCTAAATGGGGGGTTCTAGGCATGCAATGTGACCTGTGCAGGGAGGGTCATCAAAACTTCCTAAAATTATGTTTTAAGCATAGAAATGTAAGATATCATTAAGTTTCCCAATATTAACATGTATAAATTACATATTTAGTGTTAAAGCGTGCTATATGCAAAGTGAAAGGATTGAGAGACTGGCGTATAAGGCCTTTTCTGTAACGTTGTAATAAAATATTCTGATTCTAGCAAGCACTAAAGGTAACCTTTGCCTCCTATTCCACAAGGGACATATGAATGCAATAAGATTTGCTTTGTCAGTGACATAGGTGCTGCAAGGACGCAGGCTACAAGGTGTGCTTTAGGCTGGGTTCACACTACGGAACCCGAGCGGAGTATTTCTGATGGATTCTGTAGCGCCAATTCTTTCAGCAGGATGTGGAATCCGCTCGTGCATAGAATGGTGTCTATGGCACTGGTGGAGAGGCGCGCGGCCGTTAACGGGTACGTGCTACGGAATCCGTCCGGAATTCTCTGCTCGGGTTATGTAGTGTGAACCCAGCCTTAAATAGGATATCACAAAAGTCCCCTTGCCACTTGTGATTGACAAACCAGGGTCGTCATTTTAGGATTTGTTTTTCCACTGGTAGAGACTGAAAACATCACAGCTATGAGGTTTCCAATCTCCTTCAATATAAGTAGTAAATGATAAGCCCCTTGATGATAAGCTTATAGAGTGCCTTGTTGCCAGGACTCTCAGCAATCACATGTACCTAGCACCAAGTGTTCAATATCCCTGCACAACCACCATAAGGGACGTAAAGCATTGTTGTTCAAAATGAATTCAATAGCCTGTGCATGTATAGCGGATCTTTATTCTGGATAGACAGACACAAACCCTTCCTATTAAAGCAGACTACTTATTAGAAGGATTGGCAATGTTTTTTTACTTAAACCAGTGGATCCAGGCCCTCCAATGGGATGTTCTGTGAATGGTTCTTACCTGAGCTGATACTATATGGTAGAGAGGATAGCAGCAGGACTAATAATCCACTTCTTTTAGAGGACCACACTTCACACCACTGATCTCTTCCTGGTATTCTGGGCCACATTTTACTGCCTCAGGGTATCCGTAAGCCAAGGGAGAAGTAAGACAACCAGCGCCTTGTCTAAGGGAAGAGAGAAAAGAAATGTGATCTTAATAACTACTGCACGTTAAAGAAGAAAGCAGAAGTCGCTTGTTGCTCAATTTGCATAGAACGGAAAAGCCAATATCATTTATGGCTGCCATCGAGACTTTGGCCTAACTCTGTGCAATGACCCTAAACTAGGAAGCGTACGCTTTCAGACATCCTCTCATTAACAGGTGTGCGAACAGTAATGCAGGCATGTATCAGACAGACAAAGATCACTGTAGTAGTATACAGCCACAGGAGGCTGAATGCTGTGCTCATAACAAGTATAGCCAGATTCAGGTCATGCTGGAGTTAAGGACCTATTACACAAAGCCATAATCGTCCGAATTTAGCCGATTATCAGCCATTGCGGCCGATATTCGCTTTGTGTAATAAAAGGCAATGATCATCCGAAATGCACAATGTCGGCTGACCATGGTTGTCGTCAACATGTTGAAAGACAAACGACCACGATAGCAACTATCTGCTGCCATCTCTAATGATAGCCTGCGTAGCTCTCCATGGCCCCCTTCCCTGCTCACTGTTACCACCAGCAGTGGGCAGGGGAGCGGTGGGCAAGCGAGTGGTGATCTGTCAGGTCGGCACTCACTTGCTGTGAAGATCGGGCGGCATAGTAGGGGCTTTAACTGGGCATAAAAACTATTTAGTGTCCCCAGGAAACAATCTCATGGGCATCTGTATGCAGGGTGGATCTCTATGGTTTTTCATCCACATATGCTATGATTAAAGGGCTGAATTACTTCTCCTTATCAGACCCCGACGTACGATATGTTCACACCGAGTAACAGGCAGAATTCCACCTGCCTCAGTGTGTCAGTGAGATGCCTCGCGTGCCTCTGCTCTCCACTCAAAGAATTGACATGTTAAAAGGGATTGCGAGGCGAGTCTGCAGCAAATTCCGCCTCTTTTACTCAGTGTGAACGCACCCTTACATAGTTAAAATTGTGCTGGTTGTCATAAGAGAGTAAACAGGCTTGTTGTCGCACAGTTTTTTTTTAAGAGCATAAAAAAAATAAAATGGGATGGATTATCCTCAGGATAAATCATTAGTTGATACAACAACTGGCTGCAAATCGAAGGAAATTAAAAGCCCAACCATGTCTCCGCCAGTCTTTGTCGACACACAAACCACTGGGATGTAAATAAAGACCAACAGTAAAAAAAAAAAAAAGACAGGGGCATTGGCACTGGATAGTTGAGTAATTTTGTTTTAAAGTTTTTTTTTTTTTATATTATTTTGTTATTATCATTCCATATTTTTCTGTAATTTTGTCCAGAATGCAGAGCGGAGCGCTGCCGAAAGACGGATGGCCAGAGACCATCAGAGAGAAGCAACAGAAGGAAGGACACAGATTACGGCTATGTTCACACAATGTAAAAATAATATTTTTACATTGTGTAAACATAGCTACACACTATATATTACTAGTACATTATACAAGACCCTGTATAATACATGGCTGCAGACCTTTAGCAAAGGTGGTCCAATTCTACAGCAATCCTTCCATACATGTAATGCACAGAGGGGGCTCACCATCCTCCAGGATTGGGGCTGTCTATTAAAGCAGTGCAGACTACACTGTGTGGGATAGGCATAGGAAACCAGATATCTGCATGCTGCCCCCCTGCCAGTAACTGAGCTTCCCCTATCTGTGCAGACACAGCACTCCCTGGTGAGGTTGTAGAAATTGTTTTGAATGTCACAAAAACATGTCAAGAGTCTGGATCAGTCAATGCCTGGATGTTTAGACTCCCACCAATTGTTAAATGGAGCAAGAGAAGCGTGCAGCTGAGTGCTTCACTCCATGTCTCATTGCATGAAATGGGTTCTATAAGTGTAGAAAAGGAGCCCATCAGGGACAGCAGTGGAGACCCTGACCGATCAAAACTTTTTACAAGCCTGTCTGAAGTTTACAGGAGAAGTAGTATCAAGCACAAGATCATGGTGATACATAAGGCAGACCAACAAGGAACTAAGCAAGAAAAATTATGGGAGGAAATTTGGAGGAAAAGCTGAGAATACAACCAAAAACCTCTGGTGTAAACACTATAATTCTCTTATGTATGATGACACAACTGGATAAAAGCCACATAAACTGGCTACGGTTGTAAAGATGAAACATCTGCCTGATCATTTTGTTCTTAGTAAGCGGCCGCCAGGGGTGACTGCCAGCAGCTTACCACCTTCTCTCTATACAGAAACTAAACTTTCGGCAGAGCAGAGGGGACAGCTAGTGGCTACTTTGACTTCCTCGATCGCCACCCTTAAAGTGACTCTGTACCCACAATCTGTCCCCCCACAAACCACTTGTACCTTCGGATAGCTGCTTTTAATCCAATATCTTGAATTAAAAGCAGCTATCTGAAGGTACAAGTGGTTTTGGGGGGACAGATTGTGGGTACAGAGTCGCTTTAAAGGAGAAGTCCAGCCATTTTTAAAAACTGACAGCTGGCAGGGGGGAATTTAATCAGGAGTACAAACTCACCTTTTTCCGTACCCATGGTGAGCAGCAGGACTGGCCTCAGGACCCCCACCGCTGACACATGACGACCCGGCTGATGGACTGGCCGCTCAGCCAGTCACTGACTGGTCTGGGATCCAACTCCTGTCACAGACTAGCTGAACAGCCAGTCCATCAGCCGGGACAGGCACTGCCCCCTCTGAGTCGTGACGTCATCATAAAATGCCTTCCAGCGTGGGTACCAAGGCAAGTTCATACTCCTGATCACATCCCCTTCCCCTGTCGACTGCCGGATTTTAAAAATGGCTGGACTTCTTTAATGCAATAGCTTACATTAACGTGCATCTAAAAAAAAGTTGTGTGTGTGTGTGTGTGTGTGTGTGTGTGTGTGTGTGTGTCTGGCTACTTCCTAAAAATAAAGAAAAATTATTCAACTTCTGGAGTGGTCTAACTGGCTTCTACTGTAATCTATGTAAACCTGCTGGACAAGCTGTACGAATACAACAACCCCCCATCGGTTCAGTGCAAAAATCCCTGAAACCAAGTTATAACATGCCGTCTATTATAAATAAGAGCGCAATGTGTTCTCTGCTGTATGATCCCCTAAAGCTAAAAAAAAAAGTGATAGGATACAAGAAAGGTCTATGCATTCAGGAGGGTTCAATGCCCACAGTATCAGAATACATGCCCGGGGCTAATATTTTTTTGCCATGTTGAAAAGACTAGTAGACATAACTATGGGGTTTGTTATGTCATCACTGCTCCTGACAATTCTGACATGTCGCTTCCCATTGTGAGAGGCTTGGTAAACAGTAGCATTCACAGGGAGAATATTACATATACATATATATGTATATATCACACACACACATATATATATATTATTTGTAAGAGGTGCTGCATGAGTGGCTGGTGGTATAGGTGTTACTGGAGCCAGCAGACAGTCTTTCTACCTGTTATACCACAGTCTATTGTGTATAAGAACAAACAGGAGCTTCTTCTTCTTCCGCCAGGCTCACAATGCTCAGACTCTTCCCACAAGACATTTCTTCATCCCTCTCCAGAAACTAGCTGGAGGCCTGGGATATGGCACATGTTCTTCCTTTTAGGGACTTTTTTTTTTTTTAAATAGGACAGGAAAGGGAAAAAATAAATACAAAAGCCTGAAATATCTGGGAATGAAATTCCGACAGAACTACAGCAGCTTTCCGTTAGAGCGAGGAGAAATGAGTCAGTGTGAGGCGGTATTTATCCGATCAATATGCCACATCGAATGCCAGAATTATGACGAATTCCTTGTCTCTGTGCGGTGGGGATGTCAGAATATAAAATCCCTTCAGTTGGGGTTTCTCATGACTGTAAAGCATTTATGTTGTTTATAATATGCACAATCGGTATGGCCTCCAACTATACGGTCACAGACACTGCTGCCTGCTCACATGTATTCTCCCCTAAGGTGCAATGCAAAAATGGAGCTGATGTTAATGGGGCACCGTGCAACCCTCGCTGGGATCCCCGTGCAACCCTCGCTGGGATCCCCGTGCAACCCTCGCTGGGATCCCCGTGCAACCCTCGCTGGGATCCCCGTGCAACCCTCGCTGGGATCCCCGTGCAACCCTCGCTGGGATCCCCGTTTATTGGCAGAATAGTTGTCTTCTGACTCCAGAGAGTAGTGCACAATGCGGACAGGCATATGTGCAGCTACCTTCATTGTCATTTTATATCAGTAGTGACCTACAGCGATTTTACATACAAACTAAAAGTGAGACAGAAAAAGTTCTTCAGGGACCTATAATAGAAGCATTGTGACCATCTCTGTACAGCACACTGCTGAATGTGGTGGCAATGTTAAATACATTTAGGTGAGCAGGAGAGGTTTTGCTATTGCTCTGGACAGTTCCTGACATGGACAGAGGTGGCTGCAGAGAGTACGGTGTCAGAATGGAGAGAATGCACCACTTACTGCAGGACATACAGCAGCTAATAAGTACTGGGAATTTTTCAGTTGAAGTCAATTGCAAATTTCGGGCACCACTTGATTTGAAAGAAATTTTTGGATGTGAACTACCCCTTTAAAGGCTTTGTTTTATCAACCAAACACATAACACAGTGTCTAGTAAGCAATTCCTTTGCTGCAGTCTAAGCTCTATATGTTGCACCTCCCATATGATTATTGTGCATAGTGGTATGTGTAATCATACAGCAGATGAATACAGACAGGACAGGGTGGGCTGGACCCCGGGGGCAATTTTGTAGTTTCCTTGGTGACCACCATTTGTCCATCTCTCACATTGGTGTCAACTCCATCATGGAATCTGCAACATACAGGAGCTTATGACCAGCGTAAACCAAGGATGAACTGTAAACCAGGGGCTAGGGAACCTTCGGTTCTCCAGCTGTTGCAAAACTACATTTCCCATCATGCCTGGACAGCCAAAGCTTTAGCTGTCCAGGCATGATGGGAGTTGTAGTTTTGCAAGAGACAGAGGGTGGAAGGTTCCCTTTCCCTGCAGTAAACTATTCAGAGATAGAGAGCAGACATTGCCTTGCTTCTGTGGTTGTTACTAGCGTTGAGTGACGGCCGCCATGTTTGTTCCCGATCTCTGCCACATCCTCGTCTTTCACGTTGCCCATTGTTCCCCCCAGCCTGCTTCCTGCATTGTGTTTTTATACCTTCTATCGATGTCAGGCACACACAAATACTCCATTATCCTATAGGTAGCACCTTACTAACGCTTCCTGACATGAAACAAGGAAGTCCAGTGTTACGTCGGGGTGGCGAAAGCCTTCTAAAGAAGTTATAAAAAATCCCCCTGGGGTCTGCGTGTTATTTTGAGAATGTTCTCACGGTTACATTGTGGAATCACTATATAAACAATTCCTGGATCCTTTAAAACAGGGGTAGGGAACCTTGGATCTCCAGCTGTTGCAAAACTACAACTCCCATCATGCCTGGACAGCCTTTGGCTGTCCAGGCATGATGGGAGTTGTAGTTTTGCAACAGCTGGAGAGCCAAGGTTCCCCACCCCAGCTTTAAAAGAAACACAGAATATCCAACATGGTGCCTTATTGTAACTCTGCCAACAGCGGCCTCATAAACTGACACCACAGGGCTGAATGTTATCCTTGTTCCTCAAGAATGAAGGCGGACACGGTTTATTTTTGCTGCCACCACCCTGATCCCGGCACGTAAAGTACAAGATGGCCGTAGCCGCATCCTTGTTACCATAGGAAATCATTGTGTTTATATGACAAGGACTTCACTAAGAGAGGACAGTCACAGGGCAGAGCAAGGACAGCCGTAAGCCGCAGAGCTTCATGCTGCTTTATGGCATCTCATTTCTGCTGATTATTTTAGCATGAGGTCCAGAAGACCATGGTGGATACAGCAGGGGGATCATGGGGGACTTTTGGGAGTAGCAGAGATGAAGATCCAAGACAGTAAAGGGGGTTATGTAACATTAGAAAAAGCAAAGCTACTATCTTGGAAAAACAGCGCTCCCGCTATCTTCAGGTTGTGTGTGGTATTACAGGTAAGCTCTATTCACTTCAATGGAACTGAGCTGCAAAACTAAATCCAAACTGAGGACAGGATTGGTCCCGTTCCTGAATATAGGCGGGTTGGGCATGCCTATCACTACTCCATGACTCCAGCACTCTGCCGCTCCCATAGACAGTGAATAGAGCAATGACACACGTGCACAGGACACAGGTCCCCACTCTCTGGATGGAAGGGGGGCCCCAGCCGTTACATAGTTGCTCCCCCCCCCCCCCCATAGGCTCCATTCTATGGTCAGAAAGATTCCGCCGTGTGCCCAAAGAATGAACAGGTTCATTCTTCAGGCAGATGGTGGAAGTGGAATCCACCTGACCATAGGATGGAGTCTATGGGACCGTCAGGAGTGCGAGGGTTGTGGTGTGGGTTGGGGGGTTTGCGGTGCGAGCGAGTAACAGAATCAGCGGCAAGTTAACCGTGTGCACATACTGTAATACCAAACATAGGAGCAATTCCATAAAGACACGGGCACTGCTGTCTATACACTATTAGATCATCAATACACATGTAACTCATTACCATAAAATAACAGATGGAGCAGTCGCTGTCACTTCTAAAGTATCAACACAAATATGTAAAGTGATTGACATCAATGGAGGAAATAAAACGGTTTCATAAGTGAACATGGCTGGGAATGAGTAGAGTATATACAGCAGCCCCAGTATACGGCTACCCCCATACACACCAGAGAGGAGGTGGCCGACTAATGTGCATGAAGAACCCCCAACTGTCTCAGGACAAACCCTGGTTAGTCAGGCCCACATGTGTAATAGAGAATGTACAGCCAATGGATGATGGAAGGAAAGGGCCACACAAAGGATCCATCGATTATTCGTGCTGCCCTGTGGCCACAACCACTCAGCTTTATAGGGCAGCAGCCTGGCTGTGTAATAAGAGGGGAGGGGGTCACAGATACCAGGTTACTGCAGGACAACACAGGATTTCAGGTGGATATAGACAATAGGTAATAACAGCCTTCAGGACTGAGTATACAGATAACACGGCTGGGGCTATTAACATGCTGTTTGCACTGTACATAGGTATACACTGGGAGGACTTGTCAGTAAATGCCTCCAGCATAAGCCGCTGTGTAGCTATAATATGGCGTATACAAAGGTCAGAGGTAATTATAGTCTATAGCATGGTGTATACAAAGGTCAGAGGTAATAATTGTCTATAGCACTGACTGGTATATAGATAATAAGTGCTCATAGGACAGAGTATACAGGAGGATACAGGTAATAGTAGGCAGCAGCCCGGTATATACAGAGGATATAGGTAATAGTCTCTAGTATACAGAGGTGGTGGTAGGCAGTAGCCCAGTATATACACAGAGTAGCAGTAGCCCGGTATATACACATAGTATACAGGTAATAGCCCGGTATATATACATAGTATACAGGTAATAGCCCGGTATATATATATATATATATATATATATATATATATATATATATATATATATATATATATACACATAGTATATAGGTAATAGCCCAGTATATATATATACACATAGTATATAGGTAATAGCCCAGTATATATATATACACATAGTATATAGGTAATAGCCCAGTATATATATACACATAGTATATAGGTAATAGCCCAGTATATACACATAGTATATAGGTAATAGCCCAGTATATACACATAGTATATAGGTAATAGCCCAGTATATACACATAGTATATAGGTAATAGCCCAGTATATACACATAGTATACAGGTAATAGCCCAGTATATACACATAGTATACAGGTAGTAGCCCAGTATATACACATAGTATACAGGTAGTAGCCCAGTATATACACATAGTATATAGGCAGTAGCCCAGTATATACACAGTGTATATAGGCAGTAGCCCAGTATATACACATAGTATACAGGTAATAGCCCAGTATATACACAGAGTATATAGGCAGTAGCCCAGTATATACACATAGTATATAGGCAGTAGCCCAGTATATACACATAGTATATAGGCAGTAGCCCAGTATATACACATAGTATATAGGCAGTAGCCCAGTATATACACAGAGTATATAGGCAGTAGCCCAGTATATACACATAGTATATAGGCAGTAGCCCAGTATATACACAGAGTATATAGGCAGTAGCCCAGTATATACACAGAGTATATAGGCAGTAGCCCAGTATATACACAGTATATAGGCAGTAGCCCAGTATATACACAGTATATAGGCAGTAGCCCAGTATATACACAGAGTATATAGGCAGTAGCCCAGTATATACACAGTACAGCTGATATACACAGCCGCAGACAATACAGCAGGATACAATACAGCCGCTTCCTGTCTCCCCGTACACTGTGCTATAAGCCGCAGCCTCCCGCACTCACCGGCTGCTCCCGGCTCCTCAGCCCCGGTGTCACAGTGTGGGCCCCGCTCACAGTGCCGCCAGCCCTCCGGTCTCCGTCCTTCCGTGGCTGCTCCGTCTTGTTCTACTCCCGGAAATGACGGCGGCGGCTGAGGGGGGCGCTCCTCCTCCTCCTGACGTCCGCTCCTAGCAGCAGCACAGAACTATTGTGTCACCACAACATGGCGGCCATGTTCTCTATTGTGTACACTGTCACTGGGCGGCCGTGTCTGTACATGGTCGCGTCCAGAATGGAGTTTCCACCCGGTAGGTGTGATGACGTACTTGTCACGTGCTCCGGGGTGGTCATGTGACCGGCCGGGCGCTTATCTCCTATGTGCTGAGTGCTGGAGCGCACAGCTGTGCTGGCCGATGTGGGCAGCTGCTTGGGGCGGTGTTACCGCTTCATGTGAATACAGCAGATATAACAGTGCGACACCTGTGCACCCGAAGCCTATGGTAAAGTTAATTTGCCCCTGGATGTAAACTGCCCACAGCAACCAATCACAGCTCAGCTTAAATTTTACCAGAGCTGTAAACTGAGCTGTGATTGGTTGCTGGGGACAGTTCACACCAGTAGATATTTTACACATTTTGATAAATCTTCCCTGTAGTTTTGACATTCACTCACAAGCATATGTATAGTAACAAATACGGCTGCGCTTTTGCCTTACTCCTTCACGCCAAACTGCACCCCCCCCCCCATATCTCCATACATCTACACTATGAGGGAGATTTATCAACCAATCAGATTCCACCTTTCATTCCTCACAGACTCTTTGGAAAATGAAAGGTGGAATCTGATTGGTTGCTAGGGGCAACTGAGCCAGTTTCACTTTACACCATGTTTGATAAATCTCCCCCTATATTAATAAGTCAGACCACTGCTATTAGAGCCGCGTGGTGGTCGGTAGCCTAGACAACAAGCTTTCAACAATAGGAGGGAAAAAGCAGCATATCAGGACAAGGAGAAAAGTTTGCTGAATGAATGTATTTGCACAAATATTAATTAATATTAATATTAGTTAAGACTTGAATATCCCTTTAATAGCAAAGGTGGGGGGGGGGCACTTTTTTGCTGGGACCAGGGAGGAGGTGGCCGAGGGAAAAGACGTCCACTCACCTCCCCGGTTCCAGCGGCGGGTCCCGCATCGGGTTCCCTGCCACTTCCGGGTGTCTGACGATACGTCTCAGGTCCTCTCGGCCACTTAGTGACAGAGGCGGGATCTGAGCAGACTTGAAACGGATCCCGCCTCCTTCACCGAGTGGCTGAGCGGACCTGGCACTGAGTGGCTGAGCGGACCTGAGACGTCACGTCTCGGGCCCGCGTCAGACACCCGGAAGTGGACGGGAACCGGCTACCGGAGCGCCGCGATGCGGGACCCGCTGCTGGAACCGTGGAGGTGAGTGGACGTCTTTTCCCTTGGCCACCTCCTCCCCGGTCCCAGCAAAAAAGTGCCCCCCTGCTGGAGTACCCCTTTAAAATGTACCAAGATGTAGATGGAAATTTTTCTACGGTAATTTCAAATTGTCATTAAAAAAAATTAGACAAGTCGTGAACAGAAACTAGACAGTGTAAGCATGTGCCAAATATATCCCACCACATAAATCATTTCAATCATGTTACAATAGTCATAGTTATAGTTTATAAGGCTGCAGAAAGACCTAGGTCCCTTCAGTTCAGCCCATTTCCCTCTAGTGCTGTGGGAGTGTTTTACGTCCCTGCAGTTGCAGGTTACAGTACAGTTCATTTGGGCGGATTTTCAAAAATTACACATAGTAGAACAAGGTTTGTGTGGGAAAATGAGCACGCTTATTAAAGGGGATGTCCATCATAAACTGGTAATCTATGATGTGGCCGGGGCTGGGGGCACATAACAGCGCTGTATACTCACCCATCCTGCTCTGTCCTTACTTGCCCCGCTATCTGTGCATTTTAACCCCTTAAAGTCTAGGCCACATTTTTCGTTTTTTCCTCCTTGCCTTTTAAGAACCATAACTCTTTAATTTCCCCATCTACAGAGCCATATGGGGGCTTACTTGTTGTAGGATTAAAGGTACTTTGTAGTGACATCCTTCATTTTAGCAATAAATTTACTGCAAAACCCAAAGAAAAAATATTGCTAAAAAATACTATTTTTTGGGTCCACTTTTGCATAGAATACACTTTTTGATAACCTTTTTTTTTTTTTTTTTTATTGAGATGTGATATGACTAGAGAGGAGTGAAGCTTGAGCAGGCTGAGGTCCATTGGATGCGTCCCTAGGGAGTCCTGGAAAACATGAATATAGCTTATGGCCTATGGCTGTGTCCATTTGTTCTAGGCAGCCTTAGGGCTCCATCCATCTTCTGCAGCCACCGGTAATCTCCCTGTGATTACAACATGGGGACCCAGTGTGACCGCCTGGACCACCAATGAGGTGCAGAAGAACTGCTCTAATAGCTCCATTTAAAGGGGTTATCCAGTGCTACAAAAACATGGCCACTTTTCCCCCCTCTCTTGTGTCCAGTTTGGGTGGGGTTTGCAATTAAATTATTGCAATTATCCAACATTACAAAAACATGGACACTTTCTTACAGAGACAGTTCTACTCTTGTCTGCAGCTTAGGTGGGTTTTTGCTGCTCAGGTCCATTGAAGTGAATGGAGCTTAATTGCAAACCACACCTGAACTGGAGACAAGAGTCGTGTTGTCTCTGAAAGAAAGTGGCCATGTTTTTGTAGCACTGGATAACCCCTTTAAGCTCCATTTACTTCAATGAAACTGAGTTTTAAACCCCACCCAATCTGGAAAAGTGGCCATGTTTCTGTAGCACTGAAGAGTAAGAGAGACTACTCCATGATGGCTGTTGACAGCGGCTCTCAGCTCCTGGGTATGAAGCACACTTGGCCCCCAAACCTGCTAAATACATCATTAATTCCACTATGAAGTACATGTGTGTCATGGTGGGTTAAAGGGGTTATCCAGCGCTACAAAAACATGGCCACTTTCCCCCTACTGTTGTCTCCAGATTGGGTGGGGTTTTGAAGCTCAGTTCCATTGAAGTAAATGGAGCTTAATTGCAAACCGCACCTGAACTGGAGACAACAGTAGGGGGAAAAGTGGCCATGTTTTTGTAGCGCTGGATAACCCCTTTAAACCTAACACATGACGTTACCTTAGGGTCCTATTCCACGGGCCGAGGAGGGCCCGATCAACGATGTAAACGATCTGCTAGATCGCCGCTCGTTTACTGGGCCTATTCCACGGCCCGATGATCGTTGAGCGAGGGCTGCAAGGACATCGTTACCGATGTCCTTGCAGCCCTTGCAGCATCATACATTACCTGGCTGCAGGGCTTGTCCTCCGCTCCGTCTCCTCCCCGGGTCCCCCGCGCTCTATCTTCTGAATGGCCGGTCAGCTGACAGGCCACATTCGGCCAATCACAGGCCGCGGCGGTCCCGGCCTGTGATTGGCTGAGCGCTCCGTCAGCTGACCGGCCATTCAGAAGATAGAGCGCGCGGGACCCGGGGATGAAGACAGAGCGGAGGAGAAGCCCTGCAGCCAGGTAATGTATGATGATGCTGCTGCTGTTTCTTCTCAAATCGTCGGTCGCCCGCCGCGCACCGCTATTCAACCGTAGCGATGCGCGGTGGGGGAACGATGATTTTAGGTCTGGCCCTAAATTAACGATCAGCCGATGACACGATCATCGGCTGATCGTTCTCTCTATTTCACCGAACGATAATTGGCCGAATCGGGCCAAATGGGCCCGATCCGGCCGGTTATCGTTACTGTGGAATAGGGCCCTTAGCCACACATGAGAACCACGTGAAGAGCCAGACCTGGAGTCTGTGTGGGCCCTTGGGTAATAGAGTCACAATGGTTTCCATTATGGCTAAACATTTTTCGCCCACCTTGTTCACCCACTTTTCTACTATAGTCTAACATAGGTAGGAGGTGGTTATGAAGTGATGCGCCTGCTCCCACCATCCAACATTCACAGATATAAGAGCTATAACTGTTTAACTCTGGCATAATTGCAACAAGATATATATTTGAGTTAAGGTGTCGTTTTTTTGGCACATCGATACAAAAGTGTTATGTGATGATTATTTAACACAATATATTTATTTGTTTTTGTATCTTTATTTTTTTGTAACCTAAAGAAGTACTCCAATAAAATCTGAAGCCAGAAAGTTATACAGATTTCTAAATTACTTCTGTTTAAAAATCTCAAGCCTTCCAGTACTTATCAGCTGCTGTGTGCCCTGCAGGAAGTGGTGTATTCTTTCCTATCTGACACAGTACTCTCTGCTGACACCTCTGTCCGTGTCAGGAACTGTCCAGAGCAGTAGCAAATCCCCACATAAAACCTCTCCTGCTCTGGACAGTTCCTGTCTCGGCCAGAGATGGCAGCAGAGAGCACTGTGTCAGACTGAAAATAAAACATTTCCTGCAGGACATACAGCAGCTGATAAGTATGGAAATACTTGAGATTTTTCTACTGAAGTAAATTACAATTCTTTATAACTTTCTGACAAAGGTTGATTTAAAAGATAGTTTAGTTTTTCCGACTATCCTGTGTGAGAGGAACTACCCCGAGGAACAAAAATGTAAAGCAGAGAACAACAATAAGTAATTATGAAGGTAAAAGGAGACTAACAGGATTATAGCAGCAGTTCAGGAGCTAACTATCTCCTCATACATTATGGAGGTGTGGTGCCCTAATTCAGTCACCACTCCTAGCAGGTGGAAAGTACAGTGTTATGTAATCCTCTCGGTCATGCTAAACATTAAAAATTGCTGACAGTCCTTCAATTGCTTTTGCCCTCTGTTCGTGTTTTGGTTAGATAATCTGTTCAGGATCCCCTATGAACTGGGGGATCAGTCCTGTATGGTGTGGGTGAGAGATTTGAGTTTTTTTTTTTTAACGAATGGATCGGCGCCGATCTATTTTTGAGCATCGACCCAGGAAGGGCGGGCCCCCAGTGTGATGATCTCCCCTCCCCTCTGTGAGGCGTCTCCATTACAATCAATGGAGCCGCGTCACAGAGGAGAGGGGGTTTCATCACACTGAAGGCCAACAGGCCCGCCCCCAGTGCGTCTTCCCAGGTCGGTGCTCGAGAATAGACCGGCGCTGATCCATTCATAAAAAAACCCTCAAAGCGTTGTACCTGATGGTACATTCACTTTAAACATTCACTAAAGGTGAGCGCAACTCGGGTATGCTTGCATGTGAATATCGGTGGCTGAAGAAGATGGAAGCAGCCCTAAGGGCACCCACAAACACTGCTTTTTGTGACTTTTTTGCCACCAGTGTAACAATTTTTTTTTTCATACTATTGCATTTTTATTGGAGTTTTTTCTACCATTTTTGTGTTTATGTGTGTAATGTTTTTGTGCTAACTATGACGTTTTTTGGTCAGCATGTAGACTCAAACATGGACTTCATCGCTGGGGAGATAGAAGTCATCCCTCCGAAACATCGATGAGAGAGCAGCGTGTCTGGGCAATGAGAAAGATTACCTACCTGTGGTGAGTCTATGATGTATACGATGCATTTATGTAAAACAAAAAGAAACAGGGATTCATGCTGTATGAAGACGCAGTGAGTACTTATTGGCCCAGTGAATGTTTGGTGCAATGTGGATGATATTATAGGAACATAAAAGTGCAAGCATACCTCAATATGTTCCACACTGTGGAGTGAATAAAGTCTGATAGACGGCATCCATTTCTAAGCCAGGGCTTAGTGTTAGCCCGTAACATGGCTAACACTAACCCTCCCATTATTACCCCAGTGCCCACTGCTATAGGGGTACTGTAAGGAGCTGGGTACCAGTAGTCCTGGAATGCCCAAACTGGAGCTCCTGTCAGTAGCAGGCTGGTATTATTAGGATGGGGAGGGCCAAAATAAATGTCCCTCTCCACCCTGGTACTACTAGGCTGCTGCTTGTTTGTTTTTTTACCTGGCTGGTTATAAAAATAGGGGGAACCCCTGCAGGCTTTTTTTATCATTAAATAATAATAATAATAAGGTTTAGGAAAAAGGGAATATATATATATACATCATTGTCTCTTAAATGAAAATGTACTGACCTGCTTCAGATGCTCACTGTTTAGACAAACAGTGACCGGAAGCTGCAACTAAACTTTTAGCTGATAGCTGACAGTTTAGTGTAACTGCCACTGGACCCCCAAAGGGGGTCCAGCATCGGCAATTGCTGGCTTTGGTGGATCAATAACGGTAATTGGTTTTGTAAAAAACACATAGGATTACATTGGAATCTCTGGAAAGAAAATGCAAATTTTAACTTTTCACTCTTACTTTGCAGTTATTCCTGTGAAATGCAGAAAGGGTTAAATAACTGAATGAATGTAAATTTAAATACTTGAAAGAGTGAAGATTTCAAAATGGGTTGAATTGTGGGGGGTTTTAGTATACAGGCCTCTAAAATATACTCCAAAACTGAACTGGTGCCTAAAGAATTTCTGAGTTTGAAATTTTCACGAACATTTTGAAAATTGCTACTTAACATTTACGGCCTCTAACATCCCAAATAAGTAAAAGCATGTTCACCAAATGCTTTTAAAATAAAGTAGACATGTTATAGATATGAATTATTAAATAATGAATGTAGTATTACTATTTTCCTTATTGGCAGAGACTTTCAAATGTAGAGAATGCACTTTTTTTTACATTTTTAACAACATTTTGGAGTTTTTTCACAAAAAAATTCTAAAGCTATCAACTCAAATTTACCACTAACATAAAGTATAATATGTAACAAAAAAACAATCTTGGAATCAGAAGGATTGGTAAAAGCATTCCCAAGTTATTGATGAATAAAGTGACACAGGTCATATTCATAAAATTTGCCTTGGTCCTGAAAGGGTTAATGTCATCTGGTCATGTTATCAGCTGCAGCTGTTCATAGCTGTAGATGTGAAAGCTGAAAGCCTCCATGACGCCATCTGCTGGCTATTGCTGTCTTCTTTTTTTTCTTGCACAACCTATGAGAGCTCAAACTAGATAAACCTGTAGTTTTAGTTATATATATCCACAAAGGTTACAGTTTTTTTTAGGTGATTGCTTTAGCTACATTTTTTACCGGTGTCAATGATTGACCAGGCCGGTAGTTTCCCCTCTGTATCTTTGCATTTTGTTTTGTTGAGTTGTACATTTTCTTCAGTGACTTGTCTGCATAAACAATGAAATATGAGGACTAGTTTGGGTGTCAATCATTCCTTTTTATATAAAATGAGCCTGAGATGAAGAAAAAGCATACAAAAGAAAAGAAGACAATAAATAGAGGTCAGGAAACCTGTGCTGTGATTGTGGCTGGCCGCATTACTGTGGAAGAACCTGGGCCCACTGATGGGCAATACAATCCTACTCAGAATCTATTGTTGAAGAGCAAATCCCAATTCAATAGAAAATGTGAAAACTACATATAGTGTGTTTCTGTTTTAATTTGACAACCTCCCATTCCAGATCTGATCACGGCACTGCCCCATAACTTATACTCCACCACCTGCAGGAAGAAGGCTTGACAGGGAGACTCCCTGATGTGATAGGACTTTGCTTCTATTTAAAAATGTCAAGTATTCCAGTACTTATCAGCTGCTGTATGTTCTGCAGGAAGTGGTGTATTCTTTCCAGTCTGACACAGTGCTCTCTGCTGCCACCTCTGTCCATGTGAGGAACTGTCCAGAGCAGGAGCAAATCCCCATATACAATTCCTGACATGGAAGTTCCCACATTATAATGCCATGGCTATAAATTAGTTGCTAGGTTTAAGCGGAATGGGCGAACTGGTGCAATGATTTCTGCTAAACCATCTTTTTATAGAGCGAACCAGGAACAAAATTACAGACCCAAGCTATGCTATAAGACTTAAAGGGAAGGTGTCATCAGAACATGACTTATTGTTTAAATAATATTTTTATGTTACACATATTTTTAAAGAATTTTTGGTGAAATTTTTTCATTTTTCTATATTGTAAAATAATCCTGAAATCTTGCAGTTTTCATTCTCACCACTGGGGCCAAAACTATGCTGACACTTCCTGTTGTGTCTGTGGGGATAAGAGGAGGCTGCTGTAAAGTGATTACTGTACAGCATTGCAGCAACATGTGATGCCAGTAGATAGAGAAGACAATAGCAGCTCCCTGTGGAATGATGTCTTCACAGGCCACAGAGCACGCTAAGTAATGGTTAACATTCATCCCAAGGGGACAGTCTGTCTATTGTCATCTATGTCCATGAAGTTTGCTGTAAAGCATGTCACTAAATGCTGTTAAGAACAGCCCAGGCAAGATGGCAGCCTTCATTACAATGTAAAAATAGTGAAATAAAAAAACTACAAGCAGAAAATAGAAACAGATTAGAATAAAAGTTAGATGACACAATCCCTTTAAAGCAAAAGTACCACTAGGTACATTGCTTTTTTTTCTTTTCCATTTTTTTTAACAGACCGGTGCCAGTACGGGGATGCTGATGCTGCAGTCCTTTTTTCCCGAGCATCGGTCGGGCATGAAGCACTGGGGGCAGCCCCGTCAGCCCCCAGTGAGACGATCTCCCCTTCCCTCTGTGACTCATCTCCGTTGACTTTAAAGGAGCCGCATCACAGAGGGGTGAGAGTCTCATCACACTGGGGGCTGGTCGGCCCACCCCCAGTGCTTCATGCCAGGCTGGTGCTTGGGAATAGACTGGCGCCGTGCAGGTGAACCAGGCAGAAGTTCAAAAAAAGGACTGTGCCACTGGCCTCCCAACGACGGTGCCAGTCTGTTCATGTAAAAAATAAAAAACGATGTACTAGCGGTACATTCACTTTAAGTACAGCACAGCAACACACGTATATAAGCAAAAAGGTTGGCATTCTGCTGTGAAGATTCCCACAAAAGAACACTTTTCATATCTATATAACTGCAAGCAAACTATAGTCAAAAAGCGAAACAGACATACAAATGGCAGCTAATAGGCCACAATGGAAAAAAAAAAGAAGCTGTATAACCTAACTACCTAAGCACTGCTGTCTATTATGAAGCCATGCTGTGGAGCGATTATATTCACCATAACATATAATATTCATATAATGTGCAGTTGCGTATGTACTTCTTCCCATCACAGGCACACATAGCGCTGCTGTCATCTTGTAGAGAGGCCTGTGTGCCCTCTAGGCAAAGGGGCCCAGGTGCAATTCCAAGATGTTCCATCCATCTTGTTTTATATATTTAAATATATTCCGTTTGCTTCAGTGCAATATGTTGGATAATTATAAATAAAATATATAGGAACCTGACCTAGTTTATATATAAAGTAGCGGTCCCAGCAGAGCAACGCTTCTCACTGTTAGGGAATCTCCGCTGACAGGAGCAGCTACTGTTCTTTTGCACTTAACCTAACCATGTCATACATTTTCCAGTCATTTGACCATAGTGGCTATAAGAAATAGAGCAGCTGGCTTTCTTTTAGATGGGGTTAGAAAAACATAGCCGCTTTCTTCTGGAAACAGCACCACTGTTTCAGTCTGTGGGGTTTTGCAGCTCAGTTCCATTGAAGTGAATACAGCTGAATTGTAATTCCACACGCAACCTGAGACCGGGTTGGCGCTGTTTTTGCAAGAAAGTAACTATGTTTTATCTCATCTTAGACGTCCTCTTTAATAGCCATCTCTACCTAAATCATTTGCTATCAAGCTTTTTGTTGACCCCCCCCCCAATCCCGGCTACCACACCCATGATGAAGAATCCTAAACATTGTATAAACAAATGCACGCCTTTCCTCCAACTGGTTACTTGTCTGTTCTGTATAAACATACCAAGGTTTTTACCCAGCTTTCCTACAGTCCTGAACCACACAATTTAGAGATGTATCACTATATAGACCAGGGATGGGGAAACTTCGGCCCTCCAGCTGTTGCAAAACTACAATTCCCATCATGCCTGGGCAGCCGAAGCTAAAGCTTCGGCTGCCCAGGCATGATGGGAATTGTAGTTTTGCAACAGCTGAAGGGCCAAAGGTTCCCCATCCCTGATATAAATAGTGAAAAAAATAAAATAAAAAACAGGGTACTTCTTACTCAGCGCTGCCCAAGGAAGACATCCAAGAGTTGCCAGATAGAATAAAGATGCAATTTATTCATAAAAAGCACAGAAATTGACGCGTTTCGGGAACAAGCAGGTCCCCTTTCTCAAAATAAGGTGCACCTTATTTTGAGAAAGGGGACCTGCTTGTTCCTGAAACGCGTCAATTTCTGTGCTTTTTATGAATAAATTGCATCTTTATTCTATCTGGTAACTCTTGGATGTCTTCCTTGGGCGGCGCTGAGTAAGAAGTACCCTGTTTTTAATTTTTTTCACTATTTGTCTTACATGGGCCCCGTAGCTGGGAGCACCCCATTTGTGGTACAATCAGCTTTAGCAGCCCTCCTGCATCCTAGCCACTGGAAACCTCCTGCCACTCGTACTGGTACCCCCACGAACAGTGAGGGGTTATACGCTTAAAGCCCAAGGGGCAAAAAGGTGAGCAGCCTATTATTCTTCAATAATCGTCCCTTGTTTGATAGTATTACACGAGGCGCCGGGCCTTCTTTTTTCTTCTCTTTTTACTCATCCCTGATATAGACAGATGTGTTGTTCAGGGCTCCGGAAAAGCTGACGGACAACCCTGTGCCTGCCGCCTACAGCATCCATAGATGCTTGATATTAGTAACATCTTTCCTGAAGCCATGCACCCTGTCAATAAATGCAACCATGACCGTCCTTGTATTATCCATTACTGGCAATGAAATGGAGTCACTATATGTACACCTTCCTGCGTCCTACCTATTAGTGGCCATGCTGGGCAATGCTTTACCCTCCCTCCTCTCTCTAGAGTGGCTGTTCCCTGCATCTGTCTCCTCCTCCCCTTCTCTGGCTCTTCTGTGTTTTTTCATGCAAGCTTTCACCCCTGCAGATTTGTGAGTCTTCCTCTGCCACCAGCTGTTCCCTGTACTCACCCCCTCCCTCCTCTGCTGCACACTGGCTGTTCTTCACACCCGCCTCTCCCTGCTATCTAGTCGCTGTCCGCTGCCCTGGTGCTGATATCGCTCTCTCTCTGCTAAACACACCCGTCAGTTGATCCTGAAGTGGGAGATGAAGGTAAATGGAAATATTCCATGATGGGCTTGACTATCACATTCATCCTATTGCTATAGTTCACCCTCGGTTTGTGTACATCCCTGTGTTTGATGTATCAGCTACATGTATAGCCCTGTATTTCCTTGTGCTCTGCTGTATAGATCTAGGATGTTACCAGTAACCATAGGAATCATTGTGATCTGTATATTGTGCATTCTGTTCATTGTGGTATCATGCTACTTCCCGAGCACTGGTGGGATTTCTGTGCCCTCCTCCTCGATTTCCCCCATCCATCCCGCATTGATCGCTTTCGCTCTCAGGACTGGTGGGGATTAGTAAGGCATCTGGCGGAGGTAGTGAAATTATACAGGGCGATGCACACAAGCCTATTTAGTAGTATGATGAATCTTGGGCCCTAGCTGCTGCCTGTCCTATATTTATATAATATTTGTTTTATATATATATATATATATATATATATATATATATATAGTCCACCATGCCCGCTATATCTGTTGTATAATCAGAAATCAGCTTCCTGCCAGCCATATATAAAGTGGTGGCGAGCAATGATTTAATAACTTCTCTTTCTATTCCCCCTATGTGAAGCTGAACAGCTATAGATATAATAATACATTGGGTATCAAGCGATTTCCTAATATTATTGCATATCAGGACAGTCTTTTAGTAGTACATCCATACAATGTACGCTGTCATATAGAACTCCTATACTTCACAAAAGGCAACAGGTAATTGTTTTCCTGCCCCCCCCAATTAGATTATGGTCACCTGAATAATTACAGGGACAATATATACTGGAGAATCGATTGTAATACGTTGATTAAAGGGGCTTAAAAGCAGGAGCGTCCCTTTAAATCCACACATGACCACTATTATTGGAGATGCACTTCGCACATATAGTTGAGATACTGAATATATATATATATATATATATATATATATATATACATATATGTTCAAAAGTAGGTGGACATTATGTATAATAGGGTTATGAAGGGGGAGATTTATCAAACATGGTGCAAAGTGAAACTGGCTCAGTTGCCCCTAGCAACCAATCAGATTCCACTTCTCATTCCTCACAGACTCTTTGGAAAATGAAAGGTGGAATCTGATTGGTTGCTAGGGACAACTGAGCCAGTCTTCAGTTTAAGTGTGGGTTTTGCAGTTTCTATTGAAATGAATGGAGATAAATTGTAATACACACAACCCGAGGACAGGGGTGGTGCTCTTTTTGCAAAAAAAAAAAAAGGAACTATGGGAGACATTTATCAAACTAATTGCGCCTGTTTTTAGTCTAATATATCTATTTTGCGCTCAAAATAAATCTAATATGAATTTTTGAAGCTTTTTTAGACAAGACTATCTAAATTAGATGCGACTTTTTGAATTAGATTTTTTGTTGTTAATTAGATCGGAAGTGCACCAGAATTCTTTTTTAGCTAAATTTATTAACTGTGCAATTTTTTAAAAAGTCGCATATATTGGCGCATCGCTACGTCTGTTCCGAACCAGGTGAATTTATTAGACTAATTAAAAGACCATTATTTTTAAGACACATTTACTATGCTATTAGACAATTTACATAAATTTGACTAAACACATTAGATTGGAAATTATGCCAAAACATGTTTGACAAAATCGTGTTTTTAGATTTGTTAGTAAATATCCCCCTATGTTTTTTGAATTCTGGATAATCCCTTTAAGTAAATGGGTAACCATGGCCAATCAGAGCTAGAACAAATCTTGCTCTCTGCTCTTGCTAATTTACGGGCTACCACTATGACATTTATCTGTTTATTGCCAAATGCTTAGTAAAGCAGTTATGTAGGATTAAAAAAATTGCTGCTTTCTTTTAAAAAAAAAAAAGGCACTACACCTACCCTCAGGCTGTGTGTGGTATTAAAACTTGGCTCCATTTACTCCTATAGAACTAAGCTGCAATGTCATACAACACATGGCCAAGAGGGGTGCTGTTTATTGGAAGAAGCTATGTCTTTCTAATCCTGGAAACCCCCTTTAAGGAAACTTGATGCCACATATCCACATTTCTTCTATAAATGACATATATGTTTCTAACATTGTAATCCATGGAGAACAGCTGAGAGATGGTTGCTGAGCATATGGCAGCCTTTTTAAATACACCAGAGGATGGTGAGGACCAGAGTAAATGCATTTGTCTTAGGGTTTGACGTGTAACTCTATATTACCTCATCTGCCATTACCATGTTTAAACTCAATGGATGTGATTTAATATAGCAGAAAAATTACCCCAAGCATATAAAGCATGGCCAATATCAATATCGGATCAAAGGTGTTGATTCCGTCCATTCCTGCCAATCAGCTTACTTCATCACTTTACCAGTCACAGCTCTATACATTTGGTAGTAGCTGTACTAGGTATTGGACCTTATTGAATTGAAGTAAATGGGATGCGTTCCAATACCAGATACAGTTGTTACTGAATGTAAAGAGTGGTGCCTGAAACCTGAAGATCAGCTGATCTGTGGGGGAGCCTACAAAACCAAATGTTTGATATTTACTTGAAAAAACTGATCTGGTCTATTTTTATTAGGTATGATGATGGCTGAACCTACAGAAGATCCGGGAGGAGAGGAGACAACAGGAGGGGCAATGGTACGGCAGAGAGAGCATTCTCCTATGTTACACTTGGATCTTTATAATTTTGAATGTTCTGAAGCAGAAGGAAGTCGGTATGTGCTGACCAGTCCCCGATCCCTGGAGGCCTGTGCCCGATGTATGGTGAAACCAGTAGAACTTTTATCTAGAAGTCTTTCAGACCTAGTGAAGGAAGCTCCAGGGCGGTCTATGCGAGTAGCCACTGGTCTTTGTGAAGTTTATGAGATAGAAAGACAGAGGAAGCTGAAAATGTGCAGGGAGGAAAGGGAAAGAATTATCCGTCAAGAAAAGAGAAGGATTCTACCACTAGTGCTAAGTAGCAATATTAGCTCACCGGGTAGCTCAAAAGGGCCTTCCCGGGCTGAACTTGCAACCCCCCCAGCATCTAAGAGAAGTGACACTCGATCCAGCACGGGTTCCCAAAGAAGTAATACACATCTGTCCAAAGACAGCGATAGATCTCAATCTTTACCTACCAAACTCACTAAAAGAGGTGCTCCATCCCGGCCCAAAAGGCAACCTGCCTCAACCTCCAAATCTCAAAAGAGTAGTAGCTCCCAATCTGAAGATACTCAGAGCAGTACCGAATCAATGACCCAGGATGCTGCTCCTGTAGTCACAAGGAAAAGTAAGAGTCAGTCTCTGGACTCCCTACAGAAAATGAGAGAAGGTATCTCTGGTAGAACATCCTCAGAATCCATGACCTCTTCATACAGCGGGGACAGTTTACGTGGAAGAACACAAGCTATTCCAAAATCTAGGACTTTGGATACTGTTAATTCCCTCTTGGGTCGAAGTTTCAGTCTTGGAGATCTTAGCCATTCACCCCAAACAACGAAGAAGGTTGAAAAAATGGTTAAAGAGGTAAAGAAAAAAGGGATTCACGAACTACCTTCACGAGACAAAAAGATTGCCGCAATTATGATTGCCAAGCATGAAGAGGAAAAAATCATGAAGGAGCAGCGATACTGGGCTCACTTACAGTGGGAAACCCAGAGGAAGAGCTCAGATTTAAAAAAAGAGCTTGAAGAAAGAGAAAGACATCGAGCTATATTACAAGGGCAAAAAATGTTGGAGTCTCGCGTCAGAAACAGACGCAGCAAAGTCTCTTCAGAGGAATTGACTTTGTCAGAGATGGAAAAACAAGGCAAAGGGAAAATTGGGAAATTGGAAGCGAAGCAAAAGAGCACCATCCAAGTAAAAGGTCAAAAGTCCAAACAGCTCAAGAAAAATGATGCCCTAGAGCCAAGTGATGACTTCCTACATGATAAGTATATGTTAGCCCAGAATAAAAAGCAGGAGAGGTCTCAGCAGGTGAACAAAATCCTGCAGAACAAGATGGAGAAGATTAAGCACCAAGCCCTTCTTCAGGAGATGGCACAGAAAGAAGAGTCTGACACTGAGGAGAAAAGGAAGACGCTTGAGAAACATCTGCATAAAGCACAAGAAAATTTAGAGCAATTACAAGAAAAAAGGACCCAAGAAATAAAGACTAGAGCACAAAGGGAAGAACACCAAATCCATCGAGCAAGGCTGGCAGCGGAACAGAAAGAGAAAGAGCGCACCGAGCATCTGAAGGAACTGGCCAAAGCGGCGGAAAGAAAGCTACAGCACGCGGCTCAGGTAGCTGATGAAGTCGTGCAACACAAAGCTCGAAAAGCAGTGGAAATACGACTGGAAAAAGAGAAAATCCAAAGGGAGAATCGGCAAAAGGTACTAAAGATTGAAGACAGGAAAAGACAGGAACTGCTTTTGTCCATAGAAAAGAAGCTAGAACGCAGTGAACAGATATGTAAGGAAAAACAGACTGTGGTGGACAATGCACGCTCGGTGGCTAGGGCATCCTTTAATATAAGGGAGAGAGTAAGAGCTGAAACTAATATACGTACTTTCGATAAAATGGCCCTGGAAGCAGAATTTTATGCAAACATCAATAAGAAATGATGGACATGAAAGTAAAAAAAAAAAAGAAAAACACATCTATGCCAGCCACTGTTAATGCAGGGCACAGGGTATGCATTGTTTTACAGAATGATAATAAGTAAGCCAGTACTGATGCAGCGCTGGCTTACTATGATAAAGCCAAGACCAATCAATGGTCTCCATATAGGTCAGTATGATATGCACTAAGGGCAAATTTTCATCTTTTCCGTTATTTACCCCATGAATCATGTAGCCAGAATCTATATATTGACAATACTACATACGACATATGCCCAAATACCTCCCCTTTCCATTGGAAATATAATACTGTTTATATATTGAACAGGCCAGTTATAAATTTCTAGGCATTTCTACTACTTTTCTCCTGTTGCAATCTTCCAATTGCAAGACAAATAAAATAATTTTCAATAAAATGAGGCCAATGAGGTTATATGACCCTAAGCTGGGTGGCGAAGAGCAGCTTCTGATGTTAGAATAGAATAGACTAGGACTACTGGTTGTTACTAGAGATGAGCGAACCGTCGGACTAACAAATAAAAAAAAATCTCTATCTGCACTGTTGAACATTGGAGTCATGTCTGCACCCCTTTGCTGTCTGTGATTTGTTGGTACAGTTGGTTCTTTAGTTAAAGGGGGGTATTCTTGGCAAATGTACCCCCATCTACAGGATATAGAATAGCAAGGGTGGGGGTTTCAGTAAGGCTAGGTTCATATTGCACTTTTGCTCTCCATTTAAAGTCCAACTGACGCAGTCGCATGCCGTCCACCAGGATCTGTTTTCCATTTACTTACATTATAAGGCTATGTTCACACAAAGAACAGCCGTTCTTTTCATACTGCAATGATTTGCATTGAAGTCAATGCAAACAACAGCTGTTGTTTCCCACACTGTATTGAACAACGGCTGTTGTTTACTATGGCCGTCAAAATAATGATCATGTAACTTATTTCCGGCCGTTGTCCATAGACTTCAATGCAACTTTTATTCAAGACAACAGCCGTTGTATCGAGTACCAAATAACAGCCGTTGTTTGTACATTAAAAAAATAAATAAATACATATATCTATCTATCTATATATATTGAAATGGATCTATTTTTAAAATTTTTTTAATCGAACACCATGTTTTTCTATACATTAAAATTAAACTTATACAACCAGATCCATTAAACGGACAGCAAACACGCAGTTTGAACCCAGCCTTAAGCAACAGAACAACTGTTATGGATGAAGCACGGTGTTTCAGGTTTTGTGTTTTTTTTTGGATATCCATGGGCTTTAAAACAAAAGTGAAGTGTATTTTTTCACTGAATTTCTGTTTGGAAAATCCAAAGCATTTCCAGTAGAAACATGGTGGAAAAATGATGCTGCAGGAAAAAATCCACGAAAAACAAAAATGCTCAAATTCGCTTTCTTTGCTGGATTAGTGTTCTGGCACATTTCCTTAAGGTGTGCAACACAACCCGACAAACCCATAATTTTTGTCCAAAAACCCACCAAGTGGGCGTGTCGTTGGTGTGTCCCTTAAAATTTATTATGCAAACTCGTTTTACAGGTTTTCCATTTAAAAAACCAGCCACTTCTACTGTATCATAATGGTTGGGTTTTAGTTTTGTCCTATGAAAAACTTTCCAGATTTACTAAGGGCGTGCGCCACATTAATGAATTAAATGCAGAAAAAAAAATACACAGCCGACAGCATAATGGTTTAAAATTGACGCATTGTTAGTAAATGAGACCAGTTGTGTATTGATGCTTTAATATCACACAAGTGTCTGATTTTGACATGAATGTAGAGATGATTATTCTGGAAAATAGAGAATAAATGTACATAGACTGCAATGATCACAGTATACAAACCCAAATGCAAAAAAAAAAAAAAAATCAACATTTTGTAAAAAAAAAAAAAAAAAAAATTCAAACATAGAGCACAATATATTAAAGTTCAAGTTTATCAACTGATATTTTGAGTTGTTATTATCTGGGAGTCCAGAGGCTTGTAAGTCAGGTGGTGGCTTAGGGTTGTTATATTGTTGTTATATTGTTCATTGTTATAGGTGGTAGGTTGGCACTTAAGGCGCCATGGAAAATTCCGAAACACATGCCACAGGATGAGAGTAAACTTGAAGGGGCACTCATGTGAAATGCTTCTCCATGGTGATCTATGTTACTTCCACTGTCATGTCAAAAATAGAATGTCCCAATTCTCCTTTCAGCTGAACTCACATCAACTGTGAAATAGGAATTCTGCAAGCTTTGTTAAGTTGGCCAAGAATGCGCTGATAGTTCTGGTCATAACAAGAGAAATAATATGTATATGGTGGCGTTTATGTCTTTTGCCTCTTTCACTTGCGGTCTCAGATTAAGAGTTGTACAAATCATGGTAAAATGAAATACCAATGGCTGGACACCATGGAAGATGTAAAATTGTTTAAAAAAAAAAACAAAAAAAACAACAGCACAAAGTTTCCCACATATTAAATAAGTTCATAGTCCATACCTCCTCAGACCTGCTCCCTTGAGTTCCAGCAATATAGACATGGAGCCAAGTTATCAGATCCATCAAGGGACAAAGAATTATTGCCAACAATTTAGTGTGGAATTGACTGTTTGTAGAGGTTGAGGATCAAAGAGTGTAATAGAGGTGACGCTGAGCTGCAGCAAGCACGCCTCATCCCTTCTGCTCTACCGTGCATGATTGATGTACAGGCTTGGCTTCCAGCAGAGAGCCAAGTAAAATAAAGATGGGAGGAGGAAGGAGGTGTGCTGTTACAGGGCTTGGCTTCCAGCAGGGAGCCAAGTAAAATAAGGATGGGAGGAGAAAGGAGGTGCGCTGTTACAGGGCTTGGCTTCCAGCAGGGAGACAAATAAAATAAGGATGGGAGGAGGAAGGAGGTGCGTTGTTACAGGGCTTGGCTTCCAGCAGGGAGACAAATAAAATAAGGATGGGAGGAGGAAGGAGGTGTGCTGTTACAGGGCTTGGCTTCCAGCAGAGAGCCAAGTAAAATAAAGATGGGAGGAGGAAGGAGGTGTGCTGTTACAGGGCTTGGCTTCCAGCAGGGAGCCAAGTAAAATAAGGATGGGAGGAGGAAGGAGGTGCGCTGTTACAGCTCTATGCCATATAATGTAACTATTATTTATTGGTTAGTGAGAGGTACAACAATCTCCTGACAATCATGTAAGATGTTTTCTATAATAACTTCAAAGTGAGATGTATAATGTAGGCAAGTGGAGAATCACAGACTGGAAAGATATTGGTATACACCAACATGAGTGCAGTAGTGCCAGGCAAACCTCTATATGTGTTGAAGTTCACAAACCAATAAAATAAATACTTGGGTATAATTCAGTTGGTTCATTGAATTTCCATTTTTATGTGTGAGGAATAATCCGGGAATGTGTGACATCAATAAGACTGGGTTCACACAGTGTTTTATGTCTATTTTTATCCTCTCGAAATGGATAAAAACATATACATCAAATAAACAAAGAAAGCCAAAAATGGATTCTGCTCTATGCCATACAGCAGAATCCATTTCCTACTACATTTACATTATAAAATAAAATGCATGGATACAATTGCGCTGACTACTATGTTATAGTATATATAAAAAAAAAAACATAAAAGAACACCAAAAGGAAATATTCAGTTTGTCTACATTACACCATAGATGTCACTGTTTGTGTATATGCTTCTATCCTAAACATGGGACATAAAACACGCTTGTAAAACATAAAAAACAACACAGTGTGAAGCTAGCCTAACCTCTTTTCTTATATCAATCTCACGTAATGATTAGAGATGAGCGAACCTCGAGCATGCTTGAGTCGATCTGAACCTGAACGTTCGGTATTTGATTAGCTGTGGCTGCTGAACTTGGATAAAGCTCTAAGGTTGTCTGGAAAACATGGATACAGCCAATGACTATATCCATGATTTCCACATAGCCTTAGGGCTTTATCCAAGTTCAGCAGCCACCGCTAATCAAATGCCGAAAGTTCGGGTTCGGATCGACTCGAGCATGCTCCAGGTTCGCTCATCTCTAGTAATAATCCAGAAATGTGATTACAGGTGTCTTGCAGCACATGTAGCTTGAATTTAACCTTGTGCATGAATTGTAGCACTCCAAATACGCCAACCATGATACATGATTACAGCCATAGGTCTCCTTAGGCTGTATCCATCTTTTACAGGCAGCAGGATTCAACAGCTGAGCAATCAGGTTCAGACAAACCTACTGTAAGGCTGTGTTCACACTGTGTTTTTGCTGTCCGTTTAATGGAACAGTTTTATGAGGAAAATGGATGAAAAAGCAGATGCATTTATGTGCATGGGATCCGTTTTTCCATTGACTTCCATTATAAAAAAAAAAGACTGATCAAAACACATCCGTTTTACAGTTGACTACGATTCCGCTAAAAAATAAATATATGCATTTTGATATTTTTTTTATAACGAAAGTCAATGGAAGAACTGATCCAAATGGATGCACACAAATGCATACATTTTTTCCACTAAACGGATCCGTTAAACAGACAGCAAAAACACAGTGTGAACCAAGCCTACGTTCGTTCATCTCTAATGCTGATCCCTAAATACTAAAAGATTGTTGGGAATAACTGATCATTTTGCTGCACAGGTAATCTTTTTGCATGTTCATCAACTAGAAATTGCTTTATGACAGTATCATGATGCTTTGCAATCAATAGTTCCTCCTGCTCTCTGTTAAAGGGAATCTGTCGCTAGGTTTATTCCGCCTTAAAGGAGGGCAGCATAAACTAGTGATATAAATGCTGAACAGAACATTGTATTACTTACATCATTCTTTTCTGCCATTCTCCTAATATGCAGGAGAATAAGATTCCTGCCACACCCCTCCCCTGCCCTCCAGCTCCTGATTGACAGGTGACTGCCTATACAAAGAATGTATAGATAACTCCCAATCAGCAGCTGGTGGGCGGAGTTTCTGTATAAACCTACTGACAGAGTCTCTTTAAGCACACCCATTTGTGCATTTTGTACAATGACTTTGCACCGTTTGATTTTTTTATTGGTTTACTAATTGTATTTTTGTACAATAAATGGACAACACTTGGGCCAGGCCGAGTCACCAGCTTTCTGTAAAATATTTTGTAACCCAAGTTGTTTCACAGTCAGACACAAGATCAGGGCCCGTTCACATCACAGTTTTGCAGTTCCTTGGGTGTATGGGGGTTACTGAATGAAAAAAGTGTTAAAATAAATTGCTTGAAATACTTGTTAACTTCAACTGGCAAAACCTAGTGCACAAGGGCACAACTTTTGACTACGTCTAGCCACACAATTGCATCTGTTTTTGCTTCCTTTTTTTCCATAAAATGGATACGTTAAACAGACTGGAAAAATGCAGTGTGAACCCAGCCTAAGTTTTTATTGGAGTTCAACATACAAAACTACAAAAAGTGATACAAAAGTGTCCATAGACATACCAAAAGAATACAATGGTGTGAACCCAGGCCTTTTATATATAGTATAGAAACAGAGAGAAATTGGTATTGGAGGACACTGAATGGATCCCCTACAGCAGGGACGGGGAACCTGCGGCAGTTGTAAAACTACAATTGCAATAGCTGAAGGGACAAAGGTTCCCCATCCTTAAAGAAACACATTTTATTTTTTTTGTTTTTATTTTGTACAATATTGGGAAACAATTTTTTTTTCCGACCATACACACACACACAGAAATACAACAAATCAGGATAGTTTTGCGGTCAGCAGCCGATACGTAAAATAGCATTCTCTTCTCTCTCACTAGTTGTAGGTGGAGTCGTCTGGAAGAATGCCAAATGGGCCCCATTGAGGTTTGAGGTAGCAAGTGAGGCAGAGATAAGTAAAGAAAGTTTTAACCTGATTCCAAAAAGTTTGGATATGTTGGCATGACATGAAAAGTTAAAAGCAGCCCCCTGCCCCCCCCCCCCCCCCCCCCACTGCAAAAAAAAAAAAAAAATTCCCTCAAAAATAATGGGGCTCTTAGTTACCATTTAAAAACAGTGTAAACCACCCCACCAACGATAAGGTGGCCCCATGCCGGGGTGGACCTACACTGTACTCTGGCCTTTTCATGGCATATAATATGCATATGCTCTGGGCATGGAAGATATAAGGTCATCTTATCTAAGGGGGTGATTTACTAATTTATGGAGCATGCCAGAGAAAAGGCATAGATTTTTGCACAAAGATCTTTGCCTTTTTTGTGGTGTATGCCCCATTCGCCTGATGGGCCATCAGGGTACACGGTAAAGTGGGTAGGAGGTGTAGCCTCCTCCCACGCCTGACTTATCATGATTTTAGCCTGTAAGCAGGTGTAAATCATGGCAGAGATCTACACCTGCTTCAAAGCAGCTGCAGATCGAGCGACAGGTGCAGGTCCCACTGGATATTCTAAGAGGCGTGAAAGCTCCACATGAAAGTATTTATTGGCCGGTATGGATCATCTACACACTGCAACTTTTTAAAAAATTTTGTGCAATGTGACTTTATCTCGGAGCTGACTTAAGGCCCTATTACACTAAACGATTATCTGTCGTATTTGGCCGATAGTCGTCTGGTGTAATAGCAGGCAATGATCAGCCCACATGAACGATGTCGGCTGATCGTTTGCTGTTGACAAACTACCAGGATGGCAGAGATGTGCTGCCGTCGCTATGTTGAATAGGAGCCGCAGCAGCAGACCGCCGCTATCCTCTATGGGGATTTCAAGGGAACCTCTGACACTGAATATGCATCTGCAGGCAGCGTGTTGTAGAGCAGGAGGTGAGCTAACTGTTATATAGTTGTATAGGAAAGTTCCTGGGGAACTTATCACTTATTCATATAAATCCTACAGAGGTCCTACATAATTATGACAGCTGTGTGTCAAAAGAAACTGACAGGTCTAGTAGTCTATAATGACAGGCTTACATGAATAAATGACAAAGGAACTGCAGATCTCGCTGCAAATTCGCAGCGAGAAATTCGCTGCGGATCCGTTATGTGTGAACGCACCCTTAGGCTATGTTCACACTACGTATATTTGAGGCTGTATGTTTGAGGCTGTATAGCAACCAAAACAAGGAGTGGATAAAAAACACAGAAAGGCTCTGTTCACATAATGTTGTAATTGAGTGGATGGCCGTCATTTAATGGCAAATATTTGCTGTTATTTTAAAACAACGGCTGTTATATTGAAATAATGGAAGTTATTTACCGTTATATGGCGGCCATCCACTCAATTACAACATTATGTGAACAGAGCCTTTCTGTGTTTTTAATCCACTCCTGGTTTTGGTTGCTATGAGGACCTGACATGAGGACCAAATACAGCCTCAAATATACATAGTGTGAACCCAGCCTTAAATGGTTTATCCCAAGGTCAAAAGTTATCCACAGGACCATCCAAATCAGAAGAACAGAAGGTTCCTTCTTAGACATAGACATGAATGGTAGGTGCAGAATTCCTGTGTAATATTCCCTATATACACTTATATTATTCATATATATATAGTGGTGCCTTGGATTACGAGCATAATTCGTTAAAGCTTAAAGCTTGTAATCCAAATCCACTCTTAAACTAAAGCAAATTTTCCCATAAGAAATCATAGAAATGCAGACAATTGGTTCCACACTCCAAAAATAAAGATTATTATTCTGAATAACAGGTAAAACAGATGAAACAAACATTCAGAAACAGCAGAATATGTGATATTATAAGTTACTGTACAGTAATGGAGATGATGGGAAACACAAGGGCTGACAGAGACTGCAGGGAGCATGAAGGAATGAGCAGGGCAGATGTGGGCACATACATGCAGGACTCTCTGTCCGGGGAGAGAGGGGTTACAGCTATGGAGAGATTACCTCCCCAGTCCTGTCCTCTGATGTAAGCCCCAGCCTGAATTGGATCTGCTATGATTTGGAAGGTGAGGGAGACTTCCTGGGTCATAGTACAGTGCTGTAGTCCCCGCTATGCAGACCATGCCCCTCCCCCACTCCCCCTCCCACCTAGTACAGGGAGCTCTTAATCCAAAGCAATGCTCTTAAAACAAGTCACAATTTTGAAAAACTGTGAGATTATAAACTTATACGCTCTTAAACCAAGTTACTCTTAAATCAAGGTACCACTGTACTTCAGTGATCTGAGATGTGTTCTGAACTAGTAGGCTCATTTATTGGACATTGATTGGAGTTATAGTAACAGACAGTTTTGATGAAAAACCTATAAGAGGAGTACGCGTTTCATGCTTCTGAGCACTGGTGACAGCAGCAGCAGCTTCTCCTCCTCCTGGGGAATATAGACTGGAGCTCAGATAGTAGTTTTTCCCCACTGTGTAACAATAATAGATGATTTACCCCTCAGCCCTCCCTTCTTCATACCCAGTAACAGCCAACAAAGTGTTCCTTTGTTCCTCTTCATTCTCTTCTATGACTGTATATTAGTGATATGGCATCCTTTGCAACATGTAATAAAATATTAATGCACAGCAAAATGTTAGCATATGTTGTAGTAGTAGTCTTTTCTATAAGAGCCAAACGCAAAGGTTAAAAAGGACAGTAGTTATCCAATGTTATAAAGGTCAGTAACACCCATTAGATTGCTTTGTATGAGTATTAAAGGGGTAGTTAAAAAAAAAAAAAGATTTGTAATTTACATCTATTAAAAAATCTCAAGTACTTATCAGCTGCTGTATGTCCTGTAGGAAGTGATGTATTCTTTCCAGTCTGACACAGTTCTCTCTGCTGCCACCTCTGTCCACGTCAGGAACTGTCCAAAGCAGTGGCAAATCCCCATAGAAAACCTCTCATGCTTTCTAGACCTTAAAGAATACCACTTCCTGCAGGACATACAGCAGCTGATAAGTACTGGAAGACATGAGATTTTTTAATACAAGTACATAACAAATCTCTAGCACTTTCTGGCAATAGTTGATTTGAAATCATTTTTTTTATGAACTACCCCTTTAATGCCCAGGAATGCCCTGCAGTAAAAGCAAGTTAAAAGGAATATTTCTTCTCTTCGATGTAGCTTGTATTTCTAGACCCTGCAGCTATAAACACACTGGCATAATATATGTAAAACTTCAAACGTCTTGTGACCCAGAAAATGCTTCGTTTGTCTTGAAGAAGCATCTGTAAAGATTAGTGTAAAGAAACTCGTAGTATGTGGCGGTAAACAGCGGTGATTAGGAAAGTACGGCGTGAACTGAATAATTCAAGTGTCAGTCGGTAAAAAGTGTTAGAAAACATACACACCAAAATGCTATAGCATAAAAGGGGTTCTCAGTGAAATATTTTTTCTTTCAAGTTAACTGGTATCAGAACATTATGTAGATTTGTAAATTACTTGTTAAAAAAATTTTTTTCAGTACTTATCAGCTGCCGTATGTCCTGCAGGAAGTGGTGTATTCTTTCCAGTCTGACACAGTGCTCTCTGCTGCCACCTCTGTCCATGTCAGAAACTGTCGATGGGGAATTTCTATGGGAATTTGTTACTACTCTGAACAGTTTCTGACACGGACAGAGGTGGCAGCAGAGAGCACTGTGTCAGACTGGAAAGAATATACCACTACCTGCAGGACATATAGCAGCTGGTAAGTACTGGAAAACAAGATTTTGAAATAGAAGTAATTTACAAATTTATATTACTTTCTGACACCAGATCATTTGAAAGAAAAACATTTTGATATCTTTCTTATACCTTTTTTTTTATCAGCATTAGCTTTTCTTAGCTTTTTCTTACAAGGCTACAATAGCTTATTTTGTGTTTTGTACAAGACAGGTAAATTTAGTTTTTTTTTTAAAATAAACCCCATGGGGGAGATTTATCAACCATGGTGTAAAGTGAAACTGGCTCAGTTGCCCCTAGCAACCAATCAGATTCCACCTTCCATTTTCCAAAGAGTCTGTGAAGCATGAAAGGTGGAATCTGATTGGTTGCTAGGGGCAACTGAGCCAGTTTCACTTTACACCATGTTTGATAAATCTCCCTACAATTTTTTTTTGTGGAAAAATGAAAGAGTTATGAATTTAAAGCGAATGTACCACCAGTAACATTTGCTTTAAGATTTTCACATGAATAGAACATGAAAAATCTCTTTGTCCCATAAGGGATAAAGCTTAGAATTTAGCTTTAGCCATCGAGGGCATACAAACCTCCAAGTCATGAAACAATAGATCAATACATATATATAGATTTACAAAAAAAAATAGTAAAATGTTGTCGTTCTGCTTATACGATGGTTTATTTAGGAAGGCAGATAACAATGACACTGTCTTTATTAACGACAGATTTAGCATGTTCTTCTGGTAGGTGTTTACAATGGAGAATTCTCTAAAAGTCCTCCTAGAAGTGGAACACTTGACCCCAAGTGTCTGTCCCTGCCTTCTCTGTAATAGGGGCCCAGTACATAAAAGCCTGGTAAGAAACAGGTATACTCTCCTCAACATTAAAATCGCAACACAAAGAAGGAAAAGTCATGGAATTACGGAAATTACAGGATTTATAGAGATGGTAATGATATGCAAATGGTAAAATATGGGTAAAAGATATTTAAAACTTTTCAACTTATTTAGTGTCGAGGATGGGGGCCAAGTGCAAAAATACATGCACATACACTCTTGGCATGTTATCAGTGAGGTTATTAAAGGGGTTGGACACTTTATAATAAAATTGTTTTGTGTGAAGTATAAGTGTAGTCACTGTGTATGTCATAGAACTAAAATCAGACTCCCCTCCTCCAGGCTGTGCTGTCCTGCTCTGTGGTGATTCTGTCCATAAGATGGCTGACATGGATGAGCATGTTACCATGCCCCCCACTGTCCTCCATAGGCATATACAGGCTCCGTGGTGGACACTGGGGGGCGGGTCATGATCACATAATCGTCCATGTCGGACATCTTATGGACAGACTCACCACAGAGCAGGACACCACAGCCTGGAGGAGGGGAGTCTGATTTTAGCTCTATGGGCTACACTGGAAGCTGCTGTCAGTAAATGCAGTCAGTATACTTACTAATACTGTACACTGAGCTATTTTACTATAAAGTGGCCAACCCTTTTAATGGTTGCCTGAGGAATCTTCTACCACGCTGATGTCACTTAGGCATGCAAATCATCAAGATCTACTGCTGGCAGCTCTCTTTGCAATTGCCAACTAATACCCCAGAAGTGCTCAATGGAAGACAAGTCTGGAGATGTTCCAGGACACAGTAGCACGTCTAGGCCATGCAGGCTGCCACAGATGCATAAGGAACATGTGGCTTGGTGTCATTTGGAAAAAAGGTTTCTGGGACCACTGGGTTCACTACCTAAGGCTAGGTTCACATAACGTCTTTTCTTGGCCGTTCGTCGTCCGTCTTTGTGGACATCCGTCATTTGGAAATCAAATAACATCTGCTATTTTGAAATTACAGACATTATTTGACCTCAAAATGATGGACGTCCACAAAGACAGCTGTTAAATGGGACAAAAAAAAACATTTTGTGAACTTAGCCTGACACAGAACTGTTACGGTATCTCAAATGAAGACCAGAGGGGTCCCAGTACATGTACATTCTATTTTACATTATGCCACCCCACCCCACAATCCTGAGGTTAGGACTGGTGTGTTGTTTCCTTGTGATGACCTCTTCATGGTGTTGCTCACATGGTCTATCATTACTGCCCCAGGTCAGGGTGAGGTCAGTGGACCGCCTGGTTTATAGCCCGATGCTGTACAGGAGCCTTCTGATGGTTTGTGTAGACACCCCAGGCTTTGTATGTGAAGAATGGATCACTACTAGAGATGAGCGAACCGGGTTTGGGTTCAAGTCGATCCGAACCCAAACGTTCGGTATTTGATTAGCGGGGGCTGCTGAACTTGGATAAAGCTCTAAGGTTGTCTGGAAAACATGGATACAGCCAATATATATCCATGTTTTCCACATAGCCTTAGGGCTTTATCCAAGTTCAGCAGCCACCGCTAATCAAATGTCGAAAGTTCGGGTTCGGATCGACTCGAGCATGCTCCAGGTTCGCTCATCTCTAATCACTACACACCTGACTTCTAACCTGACGATCTGTCCGTGCATTTTTTGTTGCTTTGCACCCTTTTCTCATGGCGCAAGAGGCAAAGTTGAACAGTGCTGACATCTCAGCCTATGCACGCAGCGATCTACTGGAGTGAAAAACCAGAGTATCTCAGTTCAAGGATTCGATAACGCTTGGCTTGCACAGGAGGAGGCATTGCAAAATCATACTATACTGACTTCATTTGATTTATGAGGTGAGATGTGGCTGTAAAAAAAAAATTGCTCACGATCTGGCTTCAATGCCGTTGAAGAAGTGATAATTTGTAGGTCTAGATTTGCATAACCATATGGCTTGTCCTTGGTGTTGCAATTTCAATGCTGAGTTACATTTACTCTAATGATTATAAAAGGCTGTTGCAAATTAATAAACTGGGATTTAGCTCATTACCTTTAAGCTACATGATAATAGAGGAAGGCTAAAAGGTACAAGCAGCTGTATTCTTTGTCTGTATGATGACTCTTATAAGGGCCAGACTAGGACTAAAAAGCAGCCTGGCCCTGTAGGCAATATCAACCACCTCCCCTCGTAGGTAATAACTCCCCACTGCAGGGAAAACATTTGTAGGTAATACCCAACCTGTAGGAAATCCCCCCTCTAGGTAATCCCCCTTGTAGTATAATCTTCCTCTTCATGTAGACATCCCCCTGTAAGTAATCAACCCTGGTAATGGCACCCTGCCCCCAGTCCATCTTGATCCTGGTGATGTGCAGAGAAACAGCACATCACAAGGAAATAGACAAGACCAGCCCACAAAGGGAACCGACCCATCTGACATTTGCCAGAAATGCCAGATGGTCAGTCCGGCCCTAATCCTGATTATACTATGCTCCCAAGTAAAGAGAGTGGAAAACAATGATAAAAAAATGATGGCACAAGGCGACAATAGGTGGTGGAGAAACACACGTGAAACTTGGGGAGGGGAGACCTTACTAGTGACAAGGGGTTGGGTGCATTAGAGGAGCTTTTGCAGAGTCAGACCATTGTGTTGGAGCTGTACTTTGGCCTCAGTTTTGGAGGGCATTTCCTCAACATGCAGACACAGATGTACTGTACATGGAGGTTCTGCAGCAAAATCCTAAGCCGTGGCATATAAACTGTACACTGTACTCATAGGAACATGCCAAAATTAGAACAGGCTTGATGTGGGTATAGCTCCATACGCTACATGTAACAAATATCACTCTAAGTGACGAAAATGGTTCATCTCTCCTGATGGTGAACAAGTGTCACTTGTCATGTCCTTGTGAGGGCTCCTTCTTAGTGATGATCTGGAAGAGGGTTTCTCGGAAATGTTTGTCTCTGGTCAAGTTTCTGGCAGCTTCTTTGAGGGTCTGCTGAATATCGGCGGTCTCACCCGGAGACATCAAGAAAGAGTGCGAGTGCCTCACTGCAAAGAAGACAGCATGGAGGTAAGGCACAATGGGGGTTCATTGTAATGTGTAGCATATAGTTATATGAGTCCCTACTGTTATACGAGTTATAGAAGTCACTGCAGGCAGTACATGAATAATAGCAGTGATTATCAGTGGTGTATTCTTTTCAGTCTGGAGAATAGGAAAGGATTTCTATAAGGATTTGCTGCTGCTCTGGACAGTTCCTGACATGGACAGAGGTGGCAGCAGAAAGCACTGTGTCAGACTGAAAAGAATACACCACTTCCTGCAGGACATACAGCAGCTGATAAGTATTAGAATATTTGAGATTTTTTAATAAATGTAAATTACACATCTCTGGTACTTTCTGGCAAAAGTTGATTTGAAAGATTTTTTTTTTTTTGCTGGAGTACCGCTACAACAAACGGCCAGATTCAAAACTTGGCATTAAAAGGGTTACAGTGAGATAATCTATTGAACATTTTCTGCCGCTGCCTGTTGTGAGTGCACCTGTCAGGGCTGCCGCCTGCTGCTGTCAATGAGAGAAAGTGGTCACTGAGCATACTGTATACTATGGCTTCTGCTATGTAATCCTAAATCCAAATCCAAATCCTCCTAGACGCCCTGAATGTTAAAAGTGAAGACAAACATACCAGACTGCTTCCCCTATAAGCGCGCTGTATACAAATCCCTCATAGTGAAAGCCTATGTATACTCGGGGCTAGATACTTAGTAATATGGGTCAACATGTAAAGTCTGCCTACCTCATATACTATAGAATAAGTACTGTTAGCGTGTATATATATATATATATATATATATATATATATATATATGATGTATGGTTTCACCTCTTATTAGGAAAGTTTAATATTTGGATTAAAAAAAAAAAACATAACCCTTACAGGGGTTATCCAGCGCTACAAAAACATGGCCAGAGACAGCATCACTCTTGTCTCCAGCTTGGGCGTGTTTTTGCTGAACAGTTCCATTGAAGTGAATAGAGCTTAATTGCAAACCGCACCTGAACTGGAGACAAGAGTCGTGTTGTCTCTGAAAGAAAGTGGCCATGTTTTTGTAGCGGAGCAATAATCTACTGATAATCTGTGTAATAGAGACAATGTAATGTAAAGACTCATGTAATGATCATCGGCTGATTGTTTCTTTATCCAGAGCTAAAATCCATGGCTGACAATTAAAGAAACAGTCCATGTTCCCAGTATTGTCCTGTGCTCTGCGGTCCCGGCCAGTGATTGGCTGAGTGGCCTGTCGGCCTGTCAGCCGCGGTGCTGGGAAGCATGCAGAGTGCAGGAGAAGACTGGGAGCGTGGACAGGTAATATATTAACTGTTCGGGCAAGGGCTGCACGCTCATCGCTAATGATATCTGTACATCCCTTGCTAAATGATTATCAGATGGTGTAATGGGGTGTTTACACAGAACGATTATCATTCGAATTTTCGTGATAACGATTGCATTTGAGCGATAATCAGCTCCTGTAAACGCAGTGAATGATCAAGCGACGAGTGAGAAATCTTTCATTTTGATCTTTTATGTTCTCAAATCGTTGTTGGTCGTTCGCTAAAAATTCGCAGATTGTCTCGTGTAAACAGTTTTTCACCGATTCACCTTATGTGTGAGATAGGCTAAGCGATCTTAAAACGATTGCAAAATCGATTTTTCCAAACGATATATCATTCCGTCTAAACGCTGATTGTTATAAAAAACACATTGTTAATCGTTAATCGTTCGATTGGGGGAATTATCGCTCTGTGTAAACACAGCATAATAGGCCCAGTAATAGTGCTGATCTAGCAGATTGGCGCACGTTTGCAGTATTGATCAGGCCTTCATCGGCCAGTCTAATAAGACCCTAAATGAACACAGATATAACATGGAATAAAAAGGGGCCAATATGGCACATTAAGGTTTTATGCATGATGTTATGCATGTTGTAGGTTGTAATATAGAATGTCAGTCAATGACTCACAGTGAGAGAAGTTTGGCCTCTGTTGGTGAAAGCGACAGCTCTTAATGCGTCTGGTTGCTGCTCTTGGCACGTACACAGAATTCTTCATTATTGCAGGCTTCATTGCCTCAATCTCCGCATTCCTGATACATTCTTCAAAAAACTCTACAGAGAATTCAGATATTGTAAATGTTAATGACAAGGTGGCCGAACTCTCCCAACAACATTTCATATATCTTCTCTTAAAGGGATACTTCAGTGATTTTTTTTTCTTTTAATAAAACTGTTTTCAAAAAGTTAGATTGATATGTAAATTACTTCTATTTAAAAACTGGAGTATTCCAGTACTTATCAGCTGCTGTATTTCCTGCGGGAAGTAGTGTATTCTCTCCAGTCTGACACAGGGCTCTCTGCTGCCAGGAACTGTCCAGAGCAGTAGCAAATTCTCATAGAATACCTCTACTGCTCTGGACACTTCCTGACATGGACAGGGGTGGCAGCAGAGAGCACTGTGTCAGACTGAAAAACAATACATCACTTCCTTTAGGACATACAGCAGCTGATAAGTATAAGAAGAATGGAGATTTTTTAATAGAAGTAAATTACAAATCTATATAACTTTCTGAAACCAGTTGACTGGAGTACCCCTTTAATGCTTGGGTAACATAGAAACTATATGATTTTCAATCTCCCAGATTGTGATCTTCTATTCTTCAGCACTTTCATGCAAGATTTACTAAAAGAACATGTATTTTTACAGATTAGGTTTAAAGTAAGTATATAGATGGAAATAAATGTGTGTGTGAATATATATACATACAGGGGGAGATATATCAAACATGGTGTTAAGTGAAACTGGCTCAGTTGCCCCTAGCAACCAATCAGATTCCACCTTTTATTTTCCAAAGAGTCTGTGAGGAATGAATGGCGGAATCTAAATGGTTGCTAGGGACAACTGAGCCAGTTCCACTTTACACCATGTTTGATAAATCTCCCCCACAGTCTATACATATTTAAATTTACATTATGTTTGATGGAGTAGGCTTACCTGGCACTATAGCGAATGATGAACTATGTTCTATATGTAATTTTGAACTTAGACCTTGTCTACCTTACACTTACTCTTCAGATGACCGACATCTGCCCTCAACTTTTGTTCTTTGTCTTGGTTTAAGATGGTGGAATTTAGGCCAGCCTCAAGCCTCCTTAAAGCCTCCTCGGCTTCATGAAGCTTCCGCTCAAGGTCCAGCTGAACCTTCAACTGCAGCTGATAAAAAAAAAAACAGAATGATATAAGTC